>NC_092354.1:64363222-64673644 GCF_963676685.1 Mytilus edulis | reverse complement strand
TTCAATTCTGAGATCCAGAGTGGACAAAAAAGTGTGGAAGAAAAATAAAAATAAGATTAAAAAGTCAATTGTTCATGAACAATTGAAAGGTATTTCCTTTTTTCTTTTATTAATTGCCTTCTTAGTTAAAAATATATGGTTTCTAAGGACTTTTATGTTCATAACAAGTGGTTGCGAAGGACAAATATCATTCTAATGATGAAAATATTACAACCAGTATAAAAAAAGTCATATGTACTATTTATAGTATATAAAGTTAAAAAAATAAGTGATTGCTAAGGACTTATATGTCGTTGCTAGGGACAAAAATGTCCAGTATTAAAAATTTCATATTTTTATTATTCATAGCCTTCTAAGTTCAAACATATATGGTTGCTAAGGTGTTTTATGTCGTTGCTAGGGACTTGACCTCTGACTTTGACCTATCTTTGTAGATCTTATTATGCTGAACATTTTTGCAATTCAAAGTTTCTTTCTATCTCTAACCACTTTTGAGTTATAAGCAAACAATCATCATTTCGGACCCCAAAAACAGTTTTGGTGCCCTAGTTCCATCACAATTGGTCCAATAATTTTGGACCTAACATAAAAATGTAGATCTCGACAAGACACACATTTTCTCTGTTACATTTTATCAGCCATCTTTTACGGTTATTGAGTAAATCCGATAACAAGTTAAGGTCAAAATCTAGGTCATGACCTTGACCTTTGACCTTAGGTAAATTTTTATGGTCACGTAAATTGATGATCATTGGTGATGATCCTAGGTGGCTACAACTTACGGTTTCTGAGTTTTAGTGGCCAACCGACATTGATTTATTTTCAAAGGGCATAATCCTACCATGCAATGAGTTGTTGAATATGTAACGAAGAACCGAGGTCTGTTCCTGAACAAATTCCACCCTTGTTTTTTTTTATCTATTATGGTTATGGAGTTAAAATGATAACAAGGTTTTCGGTGTTAGGGGAGATAACCGCTATAAAGGAAATGTTACGGGGTCGTGCCCTCACCATAAGATAGCTTTTGGTCAACCGATACTAGATACCTAATATCATTTCAATATGTCACGTACTTTTTTGGGGAAGTTTGGCGGAAAGAATAATAATAATATTCAGAAAAAATACAGTAAGGTCTTTCCTTATAGAAAAAAGAAAGACCTTAAAAAATAAAAAGAAACGTAGAATAACAATACGTCACCCCAACTCCGTTGAGGGTGCCATAAATATGTTTATACAATTTAAGTTTGAAAAGAAAATGAGCAAATTGTTTTTCAATATTTATCATAGATTAGTTATACTATCTTTATTTTTCTAAAAAATCAAATTGAAAAATACTATGAACGGGTTTGGTATCCAATAGTCTAAAGCCTCGGTGTCACCTTAACGGATAGCGCGAACGGACGCCAAACGGATAACTTTTTTCAGTCCATTCATGTCCGCTATACGTCCGTTCTTATCCTTAAGACGTCCGTTCATTTTCGTTAAATGTCCGTTCAGTGTCCGTTCTATCCGTTGGAAATGTTTGAGCATGTTATTGAGGTAGATAAATTCACCAACGTATAACGGATAAAACGGATGTCGAACGTATGTGAAACGGACTTCTACCAGACGTATAAAAGATAAAACTGATGATGAACGGATGTGAAACGGATAAATGCCAATTAAAAGTTTCTTGTCAGAAATGCGAATTATTAGTATGTCAGATTTATTTAGTGTCATAAATGCATATTATTCATTGTTGATCTTAGAGTAAAAGCACGCACGTCTTTACTATCAACCATTTGCAATTCAGGGCAGACCCTACTTGTTGGCGACATTTTGAAGAACAAACAAAACTAAGTTACAGGGAAACTTTTGGAATATCTATGCGATTTACATGTATTTTTATTGTCGTCTTTAATTTTTACGCATATCTTGTTCATCCGTTTTTGTCGGTATACTTCCGCTAGATGTCCGTTTTATGCGGACTCGTCCGTTGGATGTACTTTCGACATCCAACCTATCCGGTTGTTTCTGTTTTTCGTAGGTTGCATATCCTGTGTGTATCCATTATGCATTTGTTACCCGTCCGTATTATTTGGTCAGTACATCAATGGATGATCATTTGAGATTACAGACACTACTCTATAAATAGTATACTTTACTTTGTCTCAAATGTATAGTGTTGCCATTGACGCAACAAAAATAGAAGTCTTGACGTATGTACTTTAAAAATTATGATAATCATTTTGGGTTAATAAAATACGATATTTATTTATAAGTGACTTTATTTCAAATAATTATCAAATTATTTTTGAAGGAAGAGCATGAAATATTTTGTATATATGTTGGATATCCAGAATCCTGGTATTCGTAGTGGGTCCACATACTTACAAAATATGGCATGTTCTTCCTTCAAATGTAATTTATTCGTATTCGTCCCAATAAACTTAACTAAGCTAGTAATTCAGAGCTTTAGAGTCAGATATGCACTATAAAGATCCGTCCAGAAACATTTTGTTTGATAAGAACGTTCCTGGTTGAGGTTAATCCAGGCAAGTTCAGGTTTTGAGTAAGAACGTTATTGTCGATGTTGATTAAATAAAGTTTTGCTTTTGAATCAGAGAGATCGTGGTGGAAGTTAAACAGGACCGGCTCAGGTTTTGAGTACTTGAAATCGATAGTGTCAATATCATTCTCATAACAGATTACACTAGATTTGTAATTGCTACCAATAACGGATGACACCCTTTCCCAATTGCCAGGATAACGGCAGCCATTTTGAAAATTCCAAAGTCAAAGAGTGCCTCTTTACATGCTAATTATGTTTTTTTTATAAAATTTCATTCAATTTGGAGCACTTTAAAATTTTTAACATTTTTGCAGTTTCCATGGTAATGGTGGCCATTTTGGAAATTCCAAAGTCAAAATTCATAACTACATATGCCAAATAACATTTGTGTTACGACATGTCGCAACTATCAATTTAATCAAAATAATTTGTCGATATCTTATACGGTTTCTGGGAATGAGTGGAAATAAGCCTAATTCAAAAAATAGAATATGACCTTGACCTTTGACCTTGACCTAATTTTCATTTTTTTGGACCAAGGACCTAAAATCAAAAGATCCTAGGTCTCTATCACTTATGGTGTTCCAGTTTTAAATACATTTCAAAATTTCAGATACAAAAGGGGAAATAACTCTCATATGGAGCGTTCATATTGCTTCGGTCGAAATTGGACAAATCATGTGAAGGATATAACGAGCAATTTTATAAAATAAATTTGTCGTAATCTTTTACGGTTGCGAAGGAGTTGTGGACATAAGGAAAACAGTGTTTGGGGAGATAACTCCTACAAAGAAAAGTATTCGGTTACGCAGGGTAAATTTCAAAAGCGCATAAACTGTTCGATATCATATACCAAATATCTAAGCGACATATTGCGAAACAAATATTTATTGCAAGAACAAAATTAGGCGGAAGAAAAAAAAATAATCAGAAGAAAAACAATAGGTCTTTCCACAGAAAAGTGGAAAGACCTAATAAGAAGAAACGTAGAATAACAATACGTCACCCCAACTCCGTTGAGGGTGCCATAAATATGTTTATACAATTTAAGTTTGAAAAGAAAATGAGCAAATTGTTTTGCAATATTTATCATAGATTAGTTATACTATCTTTATTTTTCTAAAAAATCAAATTGAAAAATACTATGAACGGGTTTGGTATCCAATAGTCTAAAGCCTCGGTGTCACCTTAACGGATAGCGCGAACGGACGCCAAACGGATAACTTTTTTTTCAGTCCATTCATGTCCGCTATACGTCCGTTCTTATCCTTTAGACGTCCGTTCATTTTCGTTAAATGTCCGTTCAGTGTCCGTTCTATCCGTTGGAAATGTTTGAACATGTTATTTAGGTAGATAAATTCACCAACGTATAACGGATAAAACGGATGTCGAACGTATGTGAAACGGACTTCTACCAGACGTATAAAAGATAAAACTGATGATGAACGGATGTGAAACGGATAAATGCCAATTAAAAGTTTCTTGTCAGAAATGAGAATTATTAGTATGTCAGATTTATTGAGTGTCATAAATGCATATTATTCATTGTTGATCTTAGAGTAAGAGCACGCACGTCTTTACTATCAACCATTTGAAATTAAGGGCAGACCCTACCTTTTGGCGATATTTTGAAGAACAAACAAAACTAAGTAACAGGGAAACTTTTGGAATATCTATGCGATTTACATGTATTTTTATTGTCGTCTTTAATTTTTACGCATATCTTGTTCATCCGTTTTTGTCGGTATACTTCCGCTAGATGTCCGTTTTATGCGGACTCGTCCGTTGGATGTACTTTCGACATCCAACCTATCCGGTTGTTTCTGTTTCTCGTAGGTTGCATATCCTGTGTGTATCCATTATGCATTTGTTACCCGTCCGTATTATTTGGTCAGTACATCAATGGATGATCATTTGAGATTACAGACACTATTCTATAAATAATATACTTTACTTTGTCTCAAATGTATAGTGTTGCCATTGACGCAACACAAATAGAAGTCTTGACGTATGTACTTTAAAAATTATGATAATCATTTTGGGTCAATAAAATACGTGGATCAAATAAATGAAGTAAAACTTCTTTAATTTGTATGTAAAAAAAACAGATGAGTTTCGACTTTACTATCTTCCTTTGATTTGCAAAACGGTCGTATCACAACCTTACTTCGATTTACATAACAATGTGCATGTTGTTATTCTACAACCGCTAATAAGTCATAGTTTTTGTTTGCGAACCTTTATTAGACAGATCGCATATGATTGATATAATATCAATGGACGAGTCATATAAAGGAGTTCAGTAAATTAAAACAATAAATAATTTTGTATGTAAATTATTTTCAATTAGCAAACTACAGCAGAATGGAAGATATCAAATGGAGAACTCTTATAAGTCTTACATGGACTACATTAAACTTAGAACCACTACAAACATGACGAATTCTGTTATTGACCTTGACGTTCTGATTCTTCAAAGAGGTAAGGAGATCTCGTTTTACACGTGACATGTGAATGTTTGGTCGTCAAATCCTTTAAGCATTTCTATGTGTTGAATATTTAGGATGATACTACATATGTTTCCAGCTATTTCCAGAAATTCCAGGGTCAATGACTCATCTACGCATAGGAACAGACGGCCTTAGCCGTAATCGGTGTATTTGGTTTTATCAAATGGGCACATAATGTACCAAATTGGATGCTAGATATCAATGAAGAGTTTTCAAATTCTTTTTCCCAAAGTTTCGCCTTTTTATACTCTTTTGCTACAGCAAATTTTCAAGCTATTGGAGTAATATAATGGAATCAGGCAAGACTGTGGTCGAATGCATAACTTTAAATGATTTTTATTGTTTTTCATATTAAATTATTCACCTTATTAATTCCAGTCATTGTCAATCAATATTTACAAATATTAACCAGAGACAGAAGATACCAAATGGATACAAGTATCTATTTTCTGAATTCGATTACACACGCTTAACAAAATAAAAAAAAACTGGAAAAAAACAACAGTATACAAAGCACAACATAGAAAAGGAAAAATTGAACTTCAAAAACTCAATCCAAAACTGGGAATGGATTCAGGTGCTTCAGAAGGAAAATTAGATGTGGCAGTTATCTGGTTGTTTATGATAGTCTAGATTCAGCTATAAGTGTAAACCAGTTATGTTACATTCGGAATAAATAGTATGGGATAGTAGTTTTTTCAATTGAAACATTTCCGTCAGTACTTTTAACAAAAATATTCCATAGCATTTCTCCGACTCGTGATAAACTTGATCAGATGATATCAACTGGAAGAAATACACACAACATGCATGTACTGTTGAAATCCTGAAATGGAGAGTTCAACGTTGAGAAGCTAAAATCATATCTTTTGTTGTAATTTGAAATAAGAATATATTGTTTGTAAAGTTATTTTCTCAACCGACCTTCATTATCAATGTATGTACATGTATACACAGCAATAGGTACATTTGTCAACAATGGGTATACAGCAGCCAACATTGTGTTATAAACGACAGTTTTCTAATTTTGGAAAATGTATCTGAACAATTGCAGGAATATCAAGTTATGCATCAATGGGTGACATTCCAAAGGAATATTGTCATGTTGGGGCCTTTTATAGTTGACTATGCAATATGGACTTTGCTTATTGTTCAAGGCCGTACGGTGATTTATAGTCATAAATATCATTTGGTCTCTTGTGGAGAACTGTCTCATTAGCAATCATACCATATCTTCTTTTCTATATAGATCTGTGATTATTTAGAATTTCCTCTGTAGTTTAGATGGAATGAAAATTGAATAGTTTCTGTTTAAAAAGGAATAGAGTCAACATGGAGAAGAAGTGATGTATAAGGACGATACATTGACTCAGGCTATAGTTAAAATTCACTTGATTAACCTGATTAAGGACCTTAATAGATATAGAAAGATGTGGTGTGAGTGCCAATGAGACAACTCTCCATCCAAATAACAATTTAAAAAAATAAACCATTATAGGTTAAGCAAACTAAGATGAACATTGAATGGAGTCAGTCAATGCTCCTCTAGTGGTACAAACAAAAAAGGAAGATGCGGTATGATTGCCAAAAGACAACTATCCACAAAAGACCAAATGACACATAGATTAACAACTATAGGTTTCCGCATGGCTTTCAACAATGAGCTAGTCCCATACCGCAAAGTCAGCAATAAAAGGCCCCGAAATAAAAATGTAAAACAATTCAAACATGAAAATTAACGGCCTAATTTATGTACCAAAAAGGAAATAACAACACAAATGTAACACATAAACAAACGACAACCACTGAGTTACAGGCTCCTGACTTTGGAAAGGCACATACATACAAGTACATTTTGTATTGCTATGAGTTACAATTTATGATAAAAATATGCAAAGAACCATCGAAACAACATCTGATAAACAAATTTAATAATACTTTTAGATATTTGGATGACATTTTGGCTCTCAATAATGACGACTTCAGTATGTATATTAAAGAAATTTATCCTGTTGAACTTACTTTAAATAAAGCTAATACTAACAATGACCACTGCCCTTTCCTCGATCTTGATATCTATATCACTAACGGAAAGCTGAATACTAAAATTTATGATAAAAGAGATGATTTTTCATTTCCTATCGTTAATTATCCATTTTTAGATGGTGACGTTCCATTGTCACCATCTTACGGTGTTTATATATCTTAACTTGTACGATTCGTGTATGTAACAATGTTTTAGATTTTAACGAGAGAAATTTATGTGAAAAATTATTACACCAGGGTTTTCGATATCACAAACTAGTCAAAACATTTACTAAACTTTATCATCGGTATAAGGACATCATTCGTAAATATAGCTCAACATGCAGACTTCTTATACGTTCAGGTATTTCACATTAAATTTTTTATGGAAATATTCTTCATAAAGCACAAAGGTGTCCGTATTCACCTCCAAAAAAAGGATATAGTTACGATACTGTTGTCAGGTCATTAAAGATTGCATATTTTGGCGTTAATATTGATTCACTTATAGGGTCTTTGCATCGGAACTAAACACATTTATTCAAAAACCAGTTGTTGGCATGACACGGGTTATGTTCTTCTCATATATGTTATGATGGTATGATACTAAACCCCTAACAGGAAGGATTGTGCCTGATGTTCATATGATGAAATCATAATCTTTCAGTCAGTTTAATTGAAGTCTGGAGCTGACATGTCAGTTAACTGCTAGTAGTCTGTTGTTATTTATGTATTATTGTCATTTTGTTTATTTTCTTTGGTTACATCCTCTGACATCAGCTCCGGACTTCTCTTGAACTGAATTTTAATGTGCGTATTCTTATGCGTTTACTTTTCTACATTGGATAGAGGTATAGGGGGAGGGTTGAGATCTCACAAACATGTTTAACCCCGCCGCATTTTTGCGCCTGTCCCAAGTCAGGATCCTCTGGCCTTTGTTAGTCTTGTATTATTTTAATTTTAGTTTCTTGTGTACAATTTGGAAATTAGAATGGTGTTCATTATCACTTAACTAGTATATATTTGTTTAGGGGCCAGCTGAAGGACGCCTCCGGTTGCGGGAATTTCTCGCTACATTGAAGACCTGTTGGTGACCTTCTGCTGTTGTTTTCTTCAATGGTCGGGTTGTTGTCTCTTTGGCACATTCCCCATTTCCATTCTCAATTTTACATAAACATAATACATACAAGTATGCTTTGTTTGTATTACAAAACAACTAATAATTAAAACTAGAGCTTGCAATAATACTTCTTTATGCTTTTACGAAATTTTCAAAATAACACAAATGTCAAGTTATAATATACTGTGTTCTGCTTCGGTCTTGAAATCAGCCAGACCTGGAAAACAAACACAAATAATTAAATCAAGATATATAGAATCGTGTTCATCTTAGAGTTATCGAACAAATTATCATAAATAAAAATATATTTTTTAGTTTGGAATGTTGCCAGGGTCAACAATAGTTATAATGATTTCGGTTGCCGTTTGCCCATTAATTACTTTGTGTGAATTATATATATACACAATTTCAAAATCCTTTGGTATATATGTAGAATGTTTAATGGAAAACACTCACAATGTGATTAATAAAATTGAGAATGGAAATAGGGAATGTGTCAAAGTGTCAACAAAAACCCCCAATAGGCATCAATACAGCGAGAAAATCTCGCAGTAAGAGCCGTGCTTCAGCTGGCTTCTAAGCATAAATATAAGGATACATTTTTTCAAAAAGTATACCTCGCTAGAAATACGCTTCTCGGAACCATTTTGCATAACTCATACATAGTATGATGCAAACGCCTCATAATAACTTGTCCTTATTGGTACCTACAAGTTTCTCGATAAAACATTTCTGTGGCAAAAAATGTGGTAGCATCGTAATTAGGTGTATATGAACAGCCTCTTCACTAGGATGCGATAACAACATAGAATTGGCGTCATTATCGTTATATCTATGATCTTGTAAATAGAACCTCTACCATTTATGCCATTGTTTTTTTGTATTTTCGTCTAAACTTTATGATAAAACAGTGCCGCAATATTTTTTTATTTTTAAACAACTATTCCATATCCTTTTATTCTATAAGCAAATGCTTCACAAAAGGTTGAGTGTTCACAAAACATGTTTTACCCCGCCGCATTTTGGCGCCTGTCCCAAGCCGGGAGCCTCAGACCTTTCTTTAGTCTTGTTTGTATGTTGGTTTTTTTTTTATTTTAGTTCATTTATATCTTTAGAGGTTAGTTCGATGTAAACTTTTATTGAATTAATACACATTTTGTTAAAAGGCCAGCTGAATCCCGCATCAGGGAGCGGGATTTTTTCGCTGTTTTGTCACTGTTGGCCATCAGCTGTTTTCTGCTGTTTGGTCGGGTTGTTATCTCTTTGACACATTCCCCATTTCCATTCTCAATTTTATTTTATATTCTTAACATTAGACAAATATTCTACAAAATATTCATTTCAATTTCAAATAATATTATGAAGGAACTTCTATTTCACGACATACATGTAAAAACTGGTTAAAACAACAAATGTTATGATATTGATTATTGAAAGAAAAACAAATTATCATAAATCTGTTGTAATTCGCCGTTTCTCGTTGTTTGTACACCAAAATGAAAATAACGTTACGTCATTGGTTGAATTTCTATTATTTATCACATTTTAAACCATTCAAAACGTTCTGGTATACGCTTTTGGAAATATAACCCAGAATGCATTAGATTCTGAAACGGCGTATTGTGTGTTCGGAATTTGTTTATATGACAACTTGGTTTTTTTTCAAAATTATGTAATAAGATGACAAAATTCTTACATGAGCTCACAGACGAAGTGTTTCTTGTTCTCATCGCAAAATTCTTTTACAAACGGTTCCCACCTCCTACCGTTACCATCATGATTATTATATGCGAGCACACAACTTCCTTTATCTTTAGCATATCTCTGATCCACAAAATTTTGATACATGTTAGTAATTATTGTATTGCCTGAAGGCCATTCGAAACTCGATCCATCGTTCGACTTTAATCCTATCCAAAACGATGCTGCACATAGAAAAGTTTCATATTAAATATTATAAGATGTATTGTGAAAAATTGTACATAACAATATATATATTTTGCAACAATCATGTACTACTGTCCTCGTTCATATTGTCACCAAAAGGGATTACTCAGCTGCATTTTTATGAGAAACAAAGTTGTTTCCAGCGTGACTGGATATTGTTATTTGCACGAACCGTTCGTCTGGTGTATTAGATTATAAATCTTTTATATTTGAGGATGTTTTAGCCATTGCGTTGTCAGTTATTTTCGAATGATGAGTTTGACTGTCCCTCTGGTATTTTTCGTCCCTCTGTTATATTGATCGTATCTGTTATTATAATCATGTTTATTTTATATTAAACCTCAATCAAAAAATGTTTTCCAGCCGAGTAACTAGCCATATTCTGGGTGGTCTGTTGTGTCTAAATGATTGAAAAGATTAGTATTAAACAGTGAGTATGTAGGTAAATATTTCCTATATCATGTGTATGAATTCGTTACAAATTATAATTAATTATTTGTTTGTACTAAGCCACACCTGTGTTCCTTAATGTAAGTAATCGTTCCAATCAAAGAATTTCTTTCAGAGTGACATTAATTGTTATTATAAACAATACATGATTGTCTTTTCATTCATACATGTGAACGATGACAAAAGAGAGGCGAATGATACCAGAGGGACAGTCAAACTCATAGATTAAAAAAAAACATGCATTGGTGATCATGTGACCTTTTTCTATATGTAAGATTTTGTCCAGAACGAGTTCTAGTGTCGCTTGCGTTTTGGTTGATACCCTTGTTGATGTCTAATATCTCATTATGAATATTTTAGAATACGCACATACTATTAAGGTATGACCGAGGCTTTAGGCACCTGTTCGACTTATCCGTTAAGGTGTGACCGAGGCTTCCATGGGTCAGGTTGGGTATAAGATTTATGACAAGTTGTTCTCGAGTAGCAGCTTTTACTTCTGGTGCATTCTTACAAGATCCGATTAACAAAGCAAAGTGTCTTGTTGTTTTTGTTATATCATTCTCTGTATGTTTATTTCAAGAGAAGTTGTTAATAAACTCATCATAGGTACCAGGATTAAAATTATATATTTACGCCAGACGCGTGTTTCGTCTTCAAAAGACTCATCAGTGACGCTCGAATCAAATAATGTTTAAAAGGCCAAATAAAATACGAAGTAAGATATTGAGAATTCAAATTATTGACATTAACTACGGTTTGGTTTAATGAACAGGCAAGCTGTACGGGTACTGTCCCGGGTCTCCGTTCTGCAGTTGTTAGGGAAAAACGTTCCCTTTTAGGGGTTAATCTTCATCATCCATATCTTCTTCCAGCTTTCTAACACTTATTTTTGCAGGTTGTGACTATATGTTGCTGCGAACTGTATCTTACAAGTGATGTAATCAAGGGAAAACTGAACGGTAACTAGCTACCAAGTGAGTGTCTCCTTTCTGTTATAGTGGAGATTTATCGGCATTTGTATTTTCATTCATCACTTACTGATGCGTATTTAAGCGTATTGAAGTTACTAAGACCTTTGTCAGAAAGGATGCTGCCATCCTAACTGGTAAAATATCAGCAAAACTATCAATTAGAACTATTAGCTATGCTATAGCTTTCATTAGTAAGGGAGACTTACTCGGTTTTTTTTTATTTGAGCAACACCGGCCAAATTTGTTTAATTTCTCAGTGAGACTTTGGATGTCAACACTTATTTCCCTAGTGTTTCTATTTTTTAAATTCTTTTTCTCACTTTTTTTCGTAACCTTCTTTTACCTTTATTAAAGATGCTTTATATCCGTTTTGCTCTACAGCTGGTTGAATTTTGTGATTATCAGCTTTGTTGGTACTCTTAGGTCAATAATCATTACGGTATTTTCTTTGAAATATTTTTCCATGTTTTCAATACCAATGTCAATAAAGCAATAAACCTGAAATCATTCTTATTTTCATCTTTATTGGTTCTTCCCCGTAATAAAATTTTCCGATTAACTAGTTAACGTTTCTCTGCTTGCATTATTGTATCAAGAAGAACAATGCCACCCGGATATTAGGCTTCTTTTAGGTGTTTATTATTTGATCTGATATTATGCAAACGATTCAGTAAAAATTACGAGGGTAGTAATGAACCTTACCAACTTTTAATGATTGCGTTGTTGCCATAAGGTAATCGTCTTCCTCTTTGTTATTGATTTCGACAAGTGATCCACAAATATCAGTACAGTATGCCTTCAAAACATTTCAACCAGTATGACCAAACACAAAACATATAACATGTTCATCTTTAAATGCCTTTTACAAAATGTGTTTTAATGTTATCACTATTTGCACAAATGACCATTATCAAAAGAAAAAAACGTAAACCAAACAAAAGCCAGGCACCTGTCTCTCAAAAACACATTGTTGATAGAAATTCATTTGATAAAATTTACTGTAAATACCAGAGCATTGCTTTTTATTGCTATTGTCACAATGCAAATTTAACAAACTACCTGTCAAATCTAGACCATTCACCTTTTTTTTATGAATATTTATAGAACAGCTGTTCGAAGAATTCTAATAAAAAAAAATATTCAACTAGTGAACGAAGAACTCAGTAATTAACGATTGCGAGTAGCGCATGAGATAATTACCAATGTTGTTCGGTCACGAATATTTTTAGATATTTAAATTCTATAATAAGTTATTCTTGTTATTACATTGGCAAATGGCTTTATTTCTTGAAATTAAAGTAGAAAAATTAAGGTACTATATATTTTTCTAACCATTCACAATTTGTTTTGATCAAACGTCATGACAACGACTATTGTTGTGCGAAGTCAGAGGAGTGACATTATCACGTTTATTTCACATGTGAATTTTTATTCCATTGGAAAGTATATGTAATTCATTCCAACTAATGCAATAATTATAATTAATGACCTTTAAAAATCTGATTCATCTCTTTTTTCGTAAAGATTGTTTTTGTCGAGATTTCAAAGGACCATAGTACAGACCTATGAATATGCAGAATTTCCTCAAAAATAAGTGTCTTATGGTTTTATGTTGAGTTTCCAATTGAATTGTCTATACCTAATTTATTTATCAATCAGTTTATGTAATGTCATTTACACACACAAACAATGTTGCTTATGGCTTTATGTCGAAGACAACAACATATGTGTCATGGCGGTCGGTTGAAAATGAAGAACAAATTATATTATATTATTCATAACGATACAATTGATATTTAAACATTGACAAAATAGGATTCTGCCCGTCAAAATACTTTCTATCCAATCATATCGTAATATTTTGGCACATGAAAGTTCGTTTACACTTAAAAAAAATAACCAAATTAATTCAATCTATCATATACACAAATGCATTCAAAATCTTTTCCCAGCTCACAGTCTCAGAGGTAAAAATAAAATTCCTTTTTACTATTGCCATGAAACTTTGAAATGAGACAAAAATACTTGTCCATCATTTGAGATTGTATTGTTTATGTTCAAACGTTGTTTGATTGCTGTCTCACTAAGATTTACGTTTTCTGTTATTTGTTTCGAGAACCATTCATTATTGCTAATTTGTAACGAGATTTGTTAAATATTTAAAAGAAAAACAATTACAATTTGTTTTCAATTAAAATATGTTACGATAGAAACAATAAAAATACCTCTGCTTCGGAATAGTTTTTCTGAGTAAAGTTGACAAAGACATATTTGGAACCACCAAATGATTGGACATTTATTCCACCAATTTCATCGCGTGGAACACCTAAATAAATAGAAACCAAATTTGATTTGATAATATAAACTTATTAAAGATAACATAATGTGTATGCAGTAATTAAGACGGATAGAAAGCCTACACTACAAAAGTTCACAAAGTTGCAGTAAATATGACTTGGACCATCAATGTCTGAGTATAAAAGCCTAAAAATGACCTGATACAGTATATACAGACCCAGAATTCATAAATGACATTACATCACATAGTTTTGATTGGAAATATCAAATTCAGTTGAGGGATCAAGTAAAGGCAAAATAAAACACATTTGAAATAAACATCGATGTTTTAAATTCAGTTTCGAAATGTAAAAACAAAGAACACAATTTAAAGCTAGAAGACTTCAAGCCTGCCTCAGTATGAATTGGCATAATTTTTGGTATTTATTTTGATTCACTCATGAAGTCTTTGCATCGGAAATAAACATATTTGTTCTAAAACCAGTTGTTGCCATGAAACGGGTTATATTTTTCTCATATATGTTATGATGGTATGATACTAAACTCTAAAACCAAAGGGATTTTTTATTTGCTTTCATACGATGAAGACATAATCTCACATTCAGTGTAGTTAGGGTTTGGCGCTTGCATGTCAGTAACTTCAAGTAATCTTTTTCGAAATTATCACTGTCAATTTGTTAAGTTTCTTTTGTTACCTTTTCTGACATCGAAATCTCCGGTGCAGAGATCACATCGGTTCCATTTAGTATTACGTAACACTATAATCATACCAAGTGCAATATTGCGAAATCTCCTGTGCAGAGTTAATAGCCATGCCATACATGCTTCATATTGAGTGAAGTGTTACAAAGTATTGAACGGAACGGATATGATCTCTGCACCGGAGATTGGTATTACGGAACATGCAAGGAACGAATATGAACTCTTCGCCGGAGATTGATAACTTAATTCACATCGGCTGAATTTGCTTTGCTACATTTGACAAATATACTAGATACATGAATAAAGTCACAATTGGTGTCAATAGGAAAACCGAATGTTCTAAAAATATGAGGAAATGAATCTTTCTATCGGCAAAAAATAAATAAATTTATGGATGGGTTTGCACGGTCAGTAATAATGAACAGTAACATACAGCTGTTCAATTAGCCGTTTCAGAATCTAACGGATTATGGATGATTTCATTGTTCGTACACCTAAATGAAAATATCGTCACGTCATTGATTGAATTTCCTTTTAACCAATCCCGACGTTTTGGTGTACACTTTTGAAAATATAACCAGGACGCATTAGATTCTGAAACGGCGAATTGTTATGTATGTAAATATTCTTACATGTTGCATTTATGTTACTCCAATTGCCCGTATGTAAACATACAATATAGTCATCACCAATCAGATTAAACCCGTCTCGGCAGGACAAACGAGCCACTGCGCCTACAGTTTTGTCTCCTACATCGATATTTAAGCACGTGTTTGTTTCAGTTTGGTTACATTTTACTGAAACAAAAACCAATGATATACCTACATAATTAAAGTGTACAGAAGCGAGACTGAAATGTTGTGTTACATGTATATATTATTTCTCAGTATGCAATTTGTAAAAATTGTTTATTTTGTCGTAACTGTCAAATAGTTAATTATTTTTTTTGTGCTTTATTGTAATTTTATTTATGAAAGCACGCTCTGGAAGACAGCTTGAATTGCAAAAGAATAGTAAATACGCATATCTATCATACTAGCATGACTTTTATTATTTTACCTTGTTATTGGTATAAAATGTAAACAAGCATAACCCACTGTACTATACAGCTTCGAGCATATGTTGGATTATTCAATTTAATTATTTGAATTCGTTTTGCAATCTAATATCATTGTGATACAAATTATATGCAATCGTCAGCACAAAAATATCAAACCATTATTATTATCAAAAAAAATAGTTTAAGTCTTTCAATTCAAAATAGCTCTTTGATGTGCGCCCATCAATAAGGAAATGTCGACAGTGTTGGTCTTTTGATGATGCATTGACATATTTTATTGCTAATATTTTATCAAATCGATGTAAATCATTACTTAATAGCAGTGTTACATAATCAATAAATATAAATAAAAATATATAAAAACAAAAAGTTTGCATACAACTAATGTTGTGTTGTTCCGAAAAGTATATATTTTTTTTATTTGTATTTAATTTCTTGCAGAAAAACCTATATTCTTAGCGCGTACACATGTATTTTTTTCTTCTTCTTTTTTCTAAATAAAATCAATGAATAAGAAATAAAAAGATTGTATAATGTAAAGGGGAATTACCTTCAGGTTGGTCTGAATGCTTTTTTTTACAATTTTTCGTTTTTCCTGAAATACAATTTTATACATTTTCCTTTTAAATTGTTATTTTTTCAGCATCTTGTATGCGATTATATGGATTGAATGTTGCCATTCAATTAAACACTTATGAAAACAATGAATCAAACAATTTAAACGAATAATCTAAAACTGATATAACAAAGAAAATTATTTTACATGTTTCTATTTTTAGTGTGTTGTCTTCCTACATAATTCAACTATTGTTGTATAAATATATTATTTCAGAGGTTATATTTTGTAATATAACAAAGGAAAATAAAAAACAAATACTAAACAAATCCCTCCGTTCAATGTTACTTTACAATCATTGAAATTTAACCTAAAATCTTCTTGAATTGTGATATGTCTAATAAAAAATGAGCTTTATAAAAAATAAACAAATTACTTTGAATTGATAAAACACAAACAAGTTCCAACATTAGTACGACAGCAACCAATAAGAATTTCATTTTGGCTTCTTTACAGCAGTTTTCGCATTCAATGATATCAGGAATCTTTGGAAACAACTTCAAAACTACAATATGTACATATATTATATACTACATATCACATGACATCTTCTGTGAACGTGTATTTTTATTGTTTTTTTTTTACATGAAGATAATATGACAATTTTATATTGATCTGATATCTCAGTAGGTAGGCAATGGCGCTTAATTTATAATCCATGTAACTTTCTTACTAACTATCGATAGATTATTCCGCGGGTTAACGACCTTCCAAAGATTCGTATCCATGTACTTCAGATGGAAATTTGCCCATTAAACCTATAGCAATACGATTTCAATTTTATAATGAAATTGGTGTACTATTGACGCACTGATGTCTTCCTGCGTTGACCTAAAATAAAATATCATGGAAACTTGAATATACTCCGTGCTACAAACCCATTTAATAGAAGGTCGAAAGATTCCAGACAACATTCAAACTCATAGATCGAATAATAAACTGACAATATAATGGCAAAAAGAAGAAAAAGACGAACAATAGTAATCAAGAAACAACACAGAAAAGCAGGGTTCCTCCACCAGTTTCTACAAAGGAAATACCGGGTCAGAAATAAGACAGTTTTTATCAATTCGTTTGCTGTGTTTGAGCTTTTGATTTTGCCATTGGATAAAAGACTATCCGTTATGATTTTCCTTGAAGTTCGGAATTTTTGTTATTTTCCTTTTTTTTCTCCATACCGTTCTATAAGGACATTGAGGATTTGTTTGAATAAAAATGATAAACATACCTATGACTATTTAAAAGGAGATGTGATATGAATGTAAATGAGACAAATATCCACAAGAGACCAAATTACACGGAAATTAACTGCAGTAGGCTACCGTACAGCCTTCAATAATGAACAAAGCTCATACCGCATAGTCATCATGATAGTCCCCTTCATGTTCATTCTATGTTAAATATTCATCCATCATCTACCTTTGTTGAAAGTCTTCAATCAGAAATGTTTACAATTGACAAATAAAATGTATAGTCGTAAACTAGATTGTTATTGATTTAAGATAAATATAGAAATTGAGGGAACATGTCTCGTCTGGAAATGAAACAAGGTGATATAATTGTCCAGGAATTTTAACACGAAATCATGCATCCTTATTTAAAACAACAGATACACGAAAAAGGGACTTATCTGCCTTGGTTTAAATTTGTACCAAGAGTACCAGTGACGCTCGAATGAAAAAGAAAAAAAAACCCACAGTTGATGCATTGAGGGCCAAAATTTTCTAAATATTTAGCATTGTCTCATTGTCACTAATGCCAAATCTTCTTATGATAAGGTTATTATAACAAGGATTTGACAGTATTAAATTATTGTATAACATTGAAGTTGTTTTTAAACTAAAATTACGACATCTGTAGCGAGATGGGTTTTTTTTTAATGTAAAACATCAATGATGTTAGAACGATACATGTAGCTTCCCGGTGTACATTTGTTGTTTGTATTTTGATTTGCTGATTATTAACAAATGAATTTGTGCATCTTTATCGTGAAGAAAATTTAGAAGAATCTGAACAGCAGCTTTGTATACTTCAAAAAAGCTTTGAATCAGTTTAACATCTGTTCAGGTCTTATATTTGTCTAATCAATTTGTCAGATTGGAACATCGGCAAACTACTCCAATCATAATTCATATTTCATTGTGTAAATGGTGTAAAATGAGATAAACAGTTTTAAACGAAGGGAATGCAAAACTAGTAAAAAGTAAAATTACAAAAAAAAAAACATTCCGGGAAAAATTCAAACCGGAAAGTCCCTAATCAAATGCCAAAATCAAATTCTCAAATACAGCAAACGAATTGATATCAACTGTCATACACATGATACAATACATTTTTTATTATTATTATTGTCGCCATGATTATAGCATTTTATAAACAAAGAAAACAGGAATGTTTCCGTAGTACAAGGATGACCCTCTCGCGGTAATCATTGTCTATGTTCAGTGGACTGTGCAATCGGGGTCAAAACTCTTAACTTCACATAAACATGAGCGAGATCATATCATACGGAAGATGTGTACTAAGTATTAAGTTGATTAGACTTCAACTTCATCAGAAACTACCTTGACCAAAAACACATGTTATTTCTAGTGTATTGATATAAACATAATGAAAACACGCACTAGTCAGAAAAACTGAAATAAATAGGAAGGTTAATATGTTAGGGCTAAGGTTTTGGCTCTTGCATCATAGATAATTTTACTCAATATGAGCAGTGTGGTTTTCTACACATTGTGTAATTAACTCATCATAGATACCAGAATTAAATTTCGCATTAATGCAGACGCGCATTTCGTCTACAAAAGACTTATCAGAGACGCTCGAATCCAAAAAAGTTTAAAAGGTCAAACAAGGTATGAAGTTGAAGCGCACTGAGGACCAAAATTCTTAAAAGTTTTGCCAAATACAGCTAAGATAGTATATTCCTGAATTGAAAAGCCTTAGTATTTCAAAAAATCAAACATTTTGTAAACAGTTTATTTATGAATATGACCATATCAATATATGCTTTGTTAGAATTAATAATTGCTTGTTGATTGTTGATTAACTATCAGTGCTAGGTATTCGCATGAGAACATTCAATACCTCAAATGTTTTACTTATTAATATAGATCGAATATTTGCGCCTTTAAAACAAACGAAATGTAAACATTATTCATGTGTTATTCTTCGAAACTTTTTAAGTTAAAAAACTGTTTCAACTGTTTCGAACACAAACTAAAAGAAAAATCTATAAAACTCTGAACTTCGAGGAAAATTCAAAACGTAAAGTTCCAAATCAAAATGCAAATAAATTGCTCAAACACATCAAACGAATAGATAACATCTGTCATATTCCTGACTTGGTGCAGGCATTTAATTATGTAGAAAATGGTGGATTAAACCTGGTGTTAAAGCTAGCTAAACCTCTCACTTGTACAATGTATGACAGGTGCATTAATTTCCATCATGTTGACAACAATTAGGGAACCAACAGATAAAATAGGTAAATTTGTAAGGAAAAGCAGGGGTACAGCAGTCAACAACGATTTATAATCTTAATAACTATAAAACAAAAAAATATGTAACAAAGAAGCACAAAATGGCATATAAACCAAGTATATTAACAAACACATGTTATTTCTTGTATATGCTAAACATATATTTAATAAATAATGAGTAATTGCCATGTTGTCATTTACAAAATCATACCAAGAAATTGTTTATCAATATTGTGTAGATGTTTTCAAACTAAAAGTACAACATCTGTAGTGAGATGTTTTTTTCTTAATGTTAAACATCAATAATGTTAGAATGATACATGTAGCTTCCTTGTGTACATCTGTTGTTTGTAATATGATTTGATGATTATTAACAAATGAATATGTACATCCTTATCGTGAAAAAAATTAAGAAGAATCTTAACAGCAGCTTTGTATACTTCTACAAAAAAAAATAATCAATAATCTGTTCTGATCTTTTACATGTTTTACTTTTCTGATCAATTTGTCAGATTTGAAGATTGACAAACTACTTTATGAATTGTTTTACATTGTTTTACATTGTCTTATCGGGGCCTTTTATATGTGACTATGCGGTATGGGCATTGCTGAAGGCCGTACGGTGACCTATAGTTGTTAATGTCTATGAATAACAACTCTCATATAATACCACCTTCCAGATATTTTGTTTTTAAACAAAGAAATTAAGAATGTGTCCATAGTATACAAATGTCCCTCTCGCACTATCATTTTTTATGTTTAGTTGACCGTGCAACCGTATTAATGTCATATCATAAGGAACATCTATAATACTAAAATAACGAGGTCCAATTTGTCAGTCGTCATCGGGTAAAAACGACAAAGCAAATAATTCAACTTTATGTATAGGTAATATAGGACAATGGTGTTGATTGAAAATTACACCACTCCAGACACCTTTGTTGTCCACATAATTAATATTGCCAATAATTAACAAGTTCCTGGTCGAATCCGATGCCGATACCAATAGTATATTCACCTGTTACCTATTACCTTATCTGTACGTTCCGCATCTGACGGGCGCACCACCATACGGTGAATTTAGGATTTTGCTATATACACGGGTCATAAGCACAGGGTTGGCACTGCTAAATTCAATCATTTTCACATTGTTCCCTATTGTAGTATTTTAATCAGTATGACTTTTTAAGATGACAATACGAATACTAAAATTCTGAACTTAAATTTAGGCGTATAGGTACAGTTTTTAATTTGTTAGCCGGCATGGCGTCAAAGAATTCAACTTTATTTATAACTAATATAGGACAATGCTGTTGATTAAAAAATAATCCATTCCAGGCCCTTTTAGTTTCCAAAAAAATAATATTACCAATAATTGATCAGTTCTAAGTCGACGCGTTCAAACAGAAATATTTTGAAAATAGAGGAAACTGTGCATCTTATAATCGGCATGCCTTTATCAGATGACAATACTAATACTATAATAAGGCTTACGCATAGTTATATACTTTAATTCATTCACAGACCCACGATATCACGGGTGTGTTCTAGTGTAAACTAAGTTTCAAGTTGATTGAACTTGAACTTCATCAAAATTACCATGACCAAATCCAGATGTTATTTCGAGTATATTAATGTTAACAAAATGAAAACACACACGATATTAAATTAATTGAAATCAAATATGAACGTAAATATGTTAGGGCTAAGGCTTGGGCTCCTGGAGCACTAATGATTTTGATCATTATGAGCAGCGAGGTTCTCTACACATTGTTCAAACTACATGCTTTGTTAGAATCAGTGATTGATTGTTAATTGTTGATTAATCATTAGCAAATATTCGCAAGAGAACAAGTTAACAAGTTTATCTAAAGGTAAAGGTTGGTACATATTAGAACGTTTAAACCCGCTGCAGTTGTTTGTACCTGTCCTAAGTCAGGAACCTAATGTTCAATGGTTTGTGGATGTTATTCATAAGTATTCCCCCTTTTTTATATAAAGATTCCTGTTTGAATGGTTTTACTCTAGCCATTTTGGAGAACTTTTTTCTGCAATCGCAATAACTGATCTCGTATGCTTGTCGATTCCTCAAAAATCGCAATAATAGATGTATGAAATAATTTCTGAATTAACAGTTATTCCTATTTATAAACGTTATTTCCTCTTTTTTAAATCTAAAATTATTTTATACCTGGAGCACGCTAATATACCTGAAACATAACTGTGTATATACCTAGTGTAAAGTTAAACATGTAAATCTGTTATACGCAATATCTTGTAAGACGTAATTTTAAATTAGCAGTTATATTTCGGCAAATTACGGAACTCATGGCCGCTTTTATGTGGCCTTGCTTTAAATGCCCTGGTAAGGTTAGACCTTTTTACCAGTGATACACACTTGTTAATAATAACTTATTTAGTCTTACAAAACATGGCCTGACCCTAACCCTAACCCTAACCTATAATTATTTCGTGGTGCATTTCTTTTAGACAATAAATGGAAACTAAAAAAATCCACCTGCGCTATCTCACTGATGTTTTAAAGAGTTTATGACAAAACAATATCATTTCTGATTATGTTTAAGGGAGTACCCAACACTTTGCCTAAAATAGATTTGGCTCGTTAAATTTTCAAAAAAATTTGACAAAATATTAACTCTTACCTGTTTACAAAAGTATGAAAATTTCTAGAAATTTGAACCGCTCAATTTACAGGAATAATTTGATGGCTTTTAAGCAGTTTGACTAACACTAATTTTGATAATTGAAAAGCTTAATTTCCCCTTCCTAATAGTTGGTGATTAAAACTCTCAGCTGATTTTTAAGAGTTAACTCGTGTAGGTGTTGCATGTATGTACCCCAATAAAGTAATATCTCTCATTGATGTACTGTTGTTTTCCACAGAACATTGTAACGAAGCTATGCAGAGAAAGGTGTTACTTAGGGGACATTTAAAACAATGAGGACAAACTGACGACAAAGCAAGGACCGACGAACAGTTTTTTTTTTTTTTGTCAAAATAACTTATAACTATAACTAGCACATACAATAATATTTCTTTATGCTTTAACGTCAAAACAATCAAGCATCTAAGATTAAATTCTTACCTAGATTTCTGCAAATCAGTGTCGATTGAGAACCACTGGAAAGAAATGCACCACTATTATTCTGTGTAACAGATTGTCATTGTTGCGTCAACCAGATTGATTTCTTGTTTTGGTTCATTTGAATTTTAAAGGTGTAAGAAAAATGATTTCTTGTCCAAAAATACCGTGTGTTGCACTTATAAACATTTCTTCCTGTTTTTAAAACATGCTAAATGTTTATAATTACATGATTGTGTAAATTTACATTCAAACATTAGATGAATTGCATTTATTTCAAACGTCCCAGAAAACATGCTCATATTCGAATAAGCTGACAATAATTCAAGTGAAACAGGGATGGGGATATATAAAGTACTGTAAAAGAAAAGTTAGAGTATCTATACTAATAAACGAGAAGACCTAATTTTGTGTGTCGCTTCTCTTCATTCTACAATGAATTAATCATCGTGCCTCTGTGTTCTATATAGGTATAGTCGCATTTGTCATCTTTTCTTATGATTATTCAGTTTGTGTTATTTTGGGAGGAAAACGAAAATAAAGATGTCAGACCACCAATTAAAAATCTCTATCTGTTCAACCGAATCTTGCAATTTTCACAGCTATCTAAATATTTTACCTGAAGTTTAACTTCAAGGAAACCAGGTATATCCTGAATTGTTCATGTATCACCTTTCTACATGCCAATTTTCAACCAATGTTTAAAGTCTTATATGAAATTTCTGATCTTGAAATCTTAAATTAGTGTACTATGTAGCGCATTTATCCTGAATTTTTAACGCAAACTCATAGACAAGTGTATTTCGACTCAAAATGGTCTAAATATATTTCCCTTTCACCAGAAGTTTCATTTCTGCATATTTGTTGGTTAGTTGAAGTAAACAATGACATCAAAAGTACTATTTTGTGTCAGAGTTCAATATACTGTCGAGACCGCACTGTTTTTCCTCATCACAATTATGTAGAAATAGTGGTGAGCAACAGTGATCAACAGTTTTCACACTTGTTTTAACTGGTCGGCAGATATCCAAACTCAAACACCTGATTTTCGTTTTGAAGGTCGTCTTCATGACTTTTCATATTCATTTTCAAAATCCTGTAGCATTTCTTCAATTTTAGCAAACAAGTTCATTCTCCTAGAAGATACATACTTTCCGTCAGATTTACCGACCGTTGTCCCATTGAAAAATCGCCGGTTGAAATTTTAACATTGCAAAATCTGGTCAAAGGGACGTAATTCGTACAAAACGTCGCAATATTTCGCGGAATCCGCTAGACGGCGTTCATTTACTGTTACTTGACCTTAACAAAATGCATACCCAGTATGAAACGAACGCCTCATCAAAAGTTTGTTTTCATGGTATTAACACAATTATCGCTACAAATTATCTGAGGCAAGATATGTGATAGTATCGTAATTGTCAGTATTTGAACAGCTTCTTTATGATGATGTGATAACAAACTAGAATGCACTTATAACCGTCAAACCTATGAAAAAACAAGTAAATTGAACCTCTTGACAATTTATAAATTTTGCTTCGCCAAACCGACGTTGTTCCCGAAATTTTGTAAAAAAAATGCCGTAATATCTTTTCATTAAAACAAAATCGTTGCTCTTTATTTCAAAAGGAACTAAAACTAATACATACAAAAGAAGCTTTTTCCAAATAGGAAATATTATTATGTTCGAACGTCTATTTCATTACATCTGATCATTTTGAAATATCGAATATTGAAGAAGAAAGTCGTAAATATGACTATTATGTGGATGTCTATCATTATGCCATAAAAGCCTAAAATAACAAAACTACCGAACACCAGGGAATTGCACAAATTATTGTGCTCTCTCTTGTTTATTTGACAACTTGTTTTGTTCAGAATCATGTAATTTACATGAAAGATCTAACCTGAATTCACACACAAAGTCCTTCTTATTTTTAAAGCCAAAGTATTTTTCCGGTTTCTAGGCACTGTTCCACATTAATGCAGATACACAGTTTCTCTTTATCATTGAAAGACCAACTCTCAATCATGTTGCTCATTGTTGTATTGCTTGAAGAATATTCAAAATTCAAACTGTCCTCGACTTTAATCTGATCTATAACATATCATCTGCAAATAGAAAAGATAAATATCAAACATTATATACCTGCTGTGCATATAAACTGCATCTTTTTGAGTGAGCATTATGCAATTAATAACTCTTGACTCAAAATATTTGTGGTTTTGTTTTAATTGAGCAACAGTATACGCCAAAGGCAAGGAACTATAGAGCTCGATAATTAATAACAAATAAATTCGTCACTTAATATTCTAAGATATAAATTAATGCTTTCATATTGTCCTTTCTGGGGGAAAAAATCTTCTGTCCTCTCTCCTGATATCACAGAAAAGGATCATTCGCTGAATTTTTCATATGACACAGCAAGAGTCACTTTTAATAGCACCCTTTATATTAAGAACAATTGTTTATACTAATTAAAGCGTCACTGAAAAGTCTTAGGTGACCAAAATCTTGCGTCACGCGTACCAAATTATAATCCTGATATATTTGATGATATTTTATTTTGTTCTCGCGGGTTGTGATATTCATGTTATTTCTAAATCATGAAAATGATATATAATTAATCCTATTTTGTGTTGTCCCTGGTTTTAAAAATGGTCGGAGAGTTGAATATTTAACAGTAAGTCTGAAGGGAAATATTTTATAATTTTTGTTCACATTCTTTAAACGGTTTAATTTGATGTGTGTGTTTTACGCCTCCATGTACGGAATAGTATGCAACAACAAAAATCGCTCAAATAATTATAATCAGTTTTCAAATAGTAATTATACATGATTTTATAAAAGATATATGTGAACAATGTCTTCGTTCGTATAAAGTACGTGGGCGTGTGAACATTTTCGGAAAAATCGTTGAAAAGATACACGTCATGTCATATGCTACGTCCTACAGTATTTTTAATAATATTAAAAAAATGCATTTAAAATTATCCTGCTTCAACAACCATGGCAGTTAAACTATAACTGTTCTTGGTAAGAACGAGTTCAACGTATGCTATAAAAATGTAATTATTATGTTTGTATAAGTTTCAGATAAGGGTTTGAAGTCATAAAATTTTGCTCAGTGCTCGAAGCATAAAATTCATGCTCGAAACATGAAATCCAGCTTTTTAATTGGTCGATTTTAGAGTATGAGTACACAAACTGACTCAAACGTTTTATGACTTTTATAAGGCAAGATATGTGTTTTCTGAAATAAAAAGTTTTTGGATAAGAAAACATCATACACTCCTTTTCTGTATCGTGTGTATGTTTCAATTAATTAAGTGAAACCACGTATTAACGTACTAATAGGTATCAATTTTTTGGAAACCTTTGTCAGCAAATACCAATGTCACACTAACATATTTTAAATCTGACGGGTCAACTGTTTAAATGAATATATATAAATATATATCAAAGGAAGTTGATCACTATATATCAGAAAGGTTCTTTAAATACAGGCATAATACGACTCATTAAGTTATCATGTTGACAACAATTAGGGAACCAACAGATAAAATAGGTAAATGTGTAAGGAAAAGAAGGGGTACAGCAGACAGACAAATAATAATTCACAAGACGCAACATAGAAGACTAAAGATTAATCAACACAAACCAAACCATAACCTGGGGTTGATCTCAAGTGCTCCGGAAGGGTAAGCAGAACCTTTTCCACGTGTGTCACTCGTTGTGTTGCTTATTATTACAAACCCGGGAAATGGTTTAATTGGGTAGGTCCAGTTCTGGAAACGGGAACAGGCTTGTTGTTACGACATAGGGAACATATCCGATATCATTTGCGATATCATCTGTAATCATAGGGCACGTAAGAATTGATTTGGTAATCTTTGTTTGTTTCTTTTGGTTATATAAAGGTCATCATTTATGCAGATAGTTAAACATTGTTGACCTTTACATTATGGGTTTTAGCTTTCATGGTGATGGTTTATTTAGAAAAGCGCTTCGAACACAATTTGTAAAATGTTATTTTATTTTCTAGCACCTGTCGATATTCCTCCTGTTGAACTAATCTTGTAAATTCAGAAATTATTGCGTGCATTTATTATTGCGATTATCAGTCTCAAGAATATCATTTAGCTCGCCAGTGCGGCTATTCATATCACCATGATCACCACAAACAATAATTGAACCTTTATATTTATATTCTAAAAAAATATTTTCTATATCATCATGAAAATCATTATCACAAATTCGATTAAAATTAGACTTTTCGTAAGGTATATAAACAAAACATATATATAAATCATCATTCAAATTAAAATATGACTTAGAAAACTTTATAAGCACAATACCACGATCATATTCTTTTTCAATAGAAATACCTTCAAAAATATTATTTTTACAAAAAACAGCAATACCTCCTTCTTCTCTTTGGCCTATATTTTTCTTTCTATTAACAGAAGTTACCATAGCGAAACCTTCAATATTTATCAAAATGTCTTTTTTTAACCATGTTTCACATGAAAATAACACATCATAACTATTTATTAAGTTCAAGAAATCATTGTCATCATAACAAGACTCTAAGCCATTAATGTTCCATGATAAATATTTTAAAGCATGTTCTCTGGGTAACCGCTAAGGTTTATATTCCTGGCCGCCAACATGAACGCACTAGTTCACGGTGTACATAAGAAGAGAATTTGGCTAATATTGGTCTGGTCTTCCCGCCTTTTCTACCAATACGGTGAGCATCTGACAGCTGAATTTGATCTGAGTTTTCGAGCTTCATTGTATTTTTGCAAAAGTCAAGTATAATATCAGGACAATTTTCAACTTCAGTTTCTGGAATATTGTAAAATATCAAATTGTTCGACATTGATTTCATTTGGACGTCCAGAAAACTTTCTTTTAGTTTGTCATTTTCCTTTTTCATATCGGAAAAAGAAGATCGAAAATCATGGCCAACATTTTTAACTTCCTTACTGTTAGTTTTTAAAGATTTAGAAATGTGATTGACCTCTGTTTTAAGTTCCGTTAGATCACACTTGTGTTTGTCATAGTTATCGCTGATGTGCTGCGAACACCTTTCTACCTGTTCCATACGGTCATCGAGAGATTTAGTACCCTGTTCAAGGCGGATAACTTTGGCATTAATTGAAGTAACAATGCTATCAATTTGTTCAAGTTTATCAAGTTTCTCTTGGAATTTGTCCATGCGTTGAAATATTTCATCCACCCATGGTGGTCTCTGTTGTGATATTTGTGACTGTGTAATAGGCGAAACATGTTAACCACTTCATGTGTCATACAAGCTTGTTTAAATAAATACTTCCTGTTTCATATTCAAATGACCCTGCAATACAAATACCACTGACAAATACAAATAATTTGTACAAAGAAAGATAACTCTATTCATTCTAGATGACATATAGTACTCGGATATTTCCTACTGGACACCTATGGTTTTCGTGTTCTTGACTTAAAAATCTATATAAAGAAAATATGAATCATGGGACATATTGTTCTCATTTTAAATAACACATCGGCATATAAATGTTTAAGTATTCTTCTTATATTAATTTACAGGTCTTTCGATTAAAATGAATTGCTGCACATTCAAGAAAAAACATACTGTAACATATACAAAGCCGAATTGTAGTTCCTGAGTCCTGGTACATGTCGTTTTATTCATGTCATTGTAATGCTGTCTGATTACTAATACAGTAAAATACAACTTTCTTATTCGCGAATTCTAGACAATTATTGTTGACAACGTCTATAGATATAGGAAGATGTGGTGTGAGTGCCAATGAGACAACTCTCCATAAAATAGTTCATTTGAAGAGGTATTTACAAGAAAACATGATAAACATGAATAATTGAGTTGTCTTCTTCCCTATAAATTTATATTTTAAAGTAATTTGTTGGGTTTTTTTTAAATATAATACTAGTATAGTTAATGTATACTGATCTTTTTTTCGATAGGTATTTATGAAAGCTATTTCTTGATTGAAGACTATGTACATATGAAGTAAAGACAAACGTGGGATATACATGTACACAGCAGGAGAGGACAGCAGCTCAACGAAAAAAACACGAAAAGGCATATAAAGGCCAGCATAGAGTATACGTATTATACCACTATTTGTGTATCGTAATGTTGTTTCGGACAACTACTCTCAGTACGACTGAGTCCGAGTTCCGTGGGTTAGAACCACCCCCCCCCCCCTTTTTAGAAAAGAAAACCACTGGATTCAACCATGGATAACAAACTCGTTGAGAATTTTGATTAATGGCGATAAATAGTGACAAGTGACCAATATATATCATGCATATTTAGGACGATAACGAATCATATTATACAAACATGACAAAAGAGCCTTAATTGCTTTCTAAACTCATCAGTAAAAAACAACATCAAAACAAAAATAATCAGAGCAGTATGAAAGTATGTACCTGTTGTAAGGGTTTTGGTTGGGATGGAGACGGGTTATATAGAATGGATTTAACGGCAATAAAATTTTAGGAACATAGAAAAAGAACAAAATTTGTTAATTTTTATTAACAGAAAAGAATAATGGTAAATAATTTGTATATGAAATATTTAATAAAAGAAGCGTTATTTTAAAGTATAAAAAATAAATGTCCTAAAAATTTAAAAGAATATAAAAACAAAGTCCCTCCTCTCCGGACCCTCTATGACTATAATTACCCGATAATTACTTTTGTTTTAAAATTAGCATGGAATCGCAGTAATTCTGACTTTCTGAAATCATGGTAATGTTATCATGGTTATAGACTGCACTGGTAAGCTAGTTTCTATTTCAATCGTTATGTGACGAAGAATAATGCGACCCGTTCATTACACCAATCAGTGCGTTAACAAATATTTATATTTATTATGAAGGTATTTAAATTATATGATAAAACTGTTAAATGTAGGTCACTATAAAAATAGACGAACTGCGAAGTAGTCAAAACATTGCAAAACAGGAAGTTTTATTCGTTTGATGTGTTTGTCGAGTGAGTAGAATTATTTATATTGCAGCAAGTACCTTAATATTTTACTGTTTATTTTTATTCGTTAACCAAGATTTTACGTTCATAAAAACAAGTTAAATATTATTTGTACTTTTGATTTCATTTAACAAGCATGATTTTACATTTACCGAGGTTATTGAAAGATAACTTTTGGCCTATATGTATATGTATATATGCAGGAGGATTTGTGTTTGATCGGTTAATTTATTTTTGTAAACTAAGAGGACAGATTATTCATTTTCTGCACTATTAAAGCAAGGGACTGATTACTCATTTTCACAACTATATTTACATATATATGATATTCGAAAACATACAATTTTTAAATGATTTGTTTATTATAAATAATACAGGCCACGTCCACTTGTATTTTTGTCCATCTGATGAGTTAAGCCTTTTTCAACTGATTTTTATAGTTCGTTCTTATGTTGTACTGTTATACCACTGTCCCAGGTTAGGGGGAGGGTTGGGATCCCGCTTACATGTTTAACCCCGCCACATTATTTATGTATGTGCCTGTCCCAAGTCAGGAGCCTGTAATTCAGTGGTTGTCGTTTGATTATGTGTTACATATTTGTTTTTCGTTCATTTTTTTTTTTTTTTACATAAATAAGGCCGTTAGTTTTCTCGTTTGAATTGTTTTTACATTGTCTTATCGGGGCCTTTTATAGCTGACTATGTGGTATGGGCTTTGCTCATTGTTGAAGGCCGTACGGTGACCTATAGTTGTTTTAATGTCTGTGTCATTTTGGTCTTTTGTGGATAGTGTCTCATTGGCAATCATACCACATCTTCATTTTTATATAGTCAAGTCATTATGTACCATTTAATCAGAATTAATCATCATCCTCGGCAGAAATGAATATTTTATATTCCCAACTGCATATATGTATTGCATACATACATAGTATTAGAGTTTGGTTGTAACTAGCCTCTTTTAAAAGTATTTGCAAACATATTTTGGCCGAGCGGAGCGAGGCAAAATCTTTTTTTGAAGGGTTTTGGAGCCACTGAAGGCCCGAGAAGCTATAGAACAAATGATGCAAAATCATGCTTTCTGGGTGTTTCGAAGACCCTTTCACAATGTTTCATAATCTGAAATTGCAAGTTTTGTTTAAATATTTTTTTGACAATAGTTTAGTCTCAAAGCAAAATGTATAAAGTCAGTGTAAAACTTAAGTTTCTAGGGACAACATCAGAAGACCAATGTGCCTGATAAAGCAAAAATTGAATTCACATAATTAAGTCTGTGGCTGCTGGTTTTTTTTTCCAAACTCACGATCAAGTTCATAACAAAATCAACAGATTACAAAAGGAATGCAACACTAACAAAATACAGAAAGGCAATCAATGAACAAAAGACAAATAAATAAGAAACATTGATCCCGAAAAATCAGGGCTAGTCTTCAGGGAAAACAGAACTTGCTTCTTGCAAGGCACTCGCCGTGAACACAATTAGATATGGAGACAAGTGTTTGGTTTTGAAATTTCCTACATGAGGCATTATCCCTGTTAAAATAAAAGTTAGGTAAGGTTTCCTGAGACAAAATACCTGAGGTTAAATGAAACCAATTTTCAGACATTTCAAGTATGTTTAATTAATATTTATACTCTTATTAAAAAAAAATTGGGAAGTGTTTCCCGTTTTTTTTTTGGGGGGGGGGGAAGAATTTATGAAGAATCTGGTGCCAACTCATACTTTCGATTAGAACTGCTGAGTTATTTATTTTCAAAACATTGCAAGTCAGGTTATTTATTTTCAAACTACCACTGAAGAAACCATTTATTTTTGTGATTATCAAGTCTGAGTTATTTATTTTCAAAATCCTCCTCCCCCCCCCCCCCCACACACACAGAATATCAAATGGTCGTCCCCTAATGCAGTTTTAAGATAAATCATGTAAGATTTTATAAGAGTCGGAACATCAATAATGAAAAAAGATTTGAATCTTTTTTGGTAAGATCAAAATATATCTGAAATTAAGTTATATCTTGATAGTGTTGCGTAATGTTTATGTCTGAGGTTTGTGCGAACAGTGTCCAGGTGTCAAGACAACACATTTAAAAAGATGTTGGCTTATTTTCTGATAACCTTAATATCTGCAAAGGGAACTATGTTTGAATATGTTCATAATAACTCTAACGAAAAATCACAGATTCTTCTATGTGTTACTATCATTCATATGAATATGTTACTAATCTGTGAAGATTTCAAGAGCACAAAACATCCTTAAAATTTACTACGTTACGCAACAGTTTAGAGAATAGAAAGTCATTCAGTGAAAAAAGTAGTGTATGTATATGCTGTTACAGTCAAAGTTAGGAATAACAACAATTTTGTTAACTTGATAAAAAAGTGCAACTACATCTTGGAACCCAAAATCTCAGCACAAAAACGGATTATTTATTTCACAACAGTAGATAAATAAAGAAATTTGTCTCTACAGTTATGTCTTGTCACTTGTATGTAACTATAATGGTAACCAGAGTTACAGTACTAGGTTCGACAAAATTTGACTGAAACGTCTTTAAAAAGTATGTACGAACATCAGATTTTAAATCAGTATGTACTTCGGATAACTCTTTTACATGTTCGATAAAAGGTTCAAGGAACCAGTGTCTTATATTGAAATTTTGTGGACAATTGGAGTAAATACTTATGTATCAGAATTTTTCTTTTAACATTTTCAATACGTTCCTTGTTTAAATTCCTCTCAGTTTGTTTTTTATCTTGCGTTAACTCTTTTCACTTTCGATGACAGAAGTAAAAATATTCAAACTGGACTAAATACATTTATCGTATACGTAGATACCTGGGCTGAAAATTGGTATTTGTGCTAGGGACACGTTTCGTCTACAAAATACTCATCAGTGACGCTCGAATAAAAAGAACCTAAATGGGCCAAATAAAGCACGAAGTTAAAGAGCATTGCAGACCAAAAATTCCTAAAAGTTTTGTCAATTACAGCTAAGGTGATCTATTCCTGCGGTAGAAAAGCATAAGAATTTCAAAAAATCAAAGTTTTCTAAACAGTTCATTTTTTTCTAAAGTGAACATTGATTGGTTAAATATTTCTCAGTCATGTCCTGTTTTTGAATTTGTTTGTTAGCTTTTTGGTCATGAATGTTTGTCTCTAATATTTAATTAACTGTACATTTGTATTCAGATATCGCAGATCAAATTTATTCGTTCATTGTTTAATCATACGTTTTTTGATTGAGTTAAGTCTGCCAATTGATATTTTATCGTATGTTTTTCTTTGTTGTGATGTTATGCTATTGTTTCAGAAAAAGGGAGAAGGTTTGGATCCATTAAAACGTTTAATCCCGCTGCAAATGTTTGCACCTGTCCTAAGTCAGGAATCTGATGTACAGTAGTTGTCGTTTGTTTATGTAATATATACGTGTTTCTCGTTTCTCGTTTTGTTAATATAGATTAGACCGTTGGTTTTCCCGTTTGAATGGTTTTACACTAGTAATTTTGGGGCCCTTTATAGCTTGTTGTTCGGTGTGAGCTAAGGCTCCGTGTTGAAGGCCGTACTTTAACCTATAATGGTTTACTTTTTAAATTGTTATTTGTATGGAGAGTTGTCTCATTGGCACTCACACCACATCTTCCTATATCCATTTATGAAATGACTAAATGCATTGACTAGACGTTAAGTTTTTTTTTATTTTATGTCCTTGTATGCATATTTTATTGTCTTTCACTTTGTTGGATGAAATCGCAATTGGCGTAAATTAAACAACGCTGTTAATTAAGCGACGTAATCAAATAACTTACTCATGGAGTACATGTACATGCATCTAAGAAGAAAAGAAAAAGATTAATTTCACTAGGTGAGATTTAAAATATATATTCGAAGACTTATGCCAGTACATGTATCATAAAAACAAATGAATTGCTTAATCGGTTTCCCCTTAATATTCTATACAAATACCTGCCCTAAGTACCACGCAAGAATTGTACGATCTTCAACAACGATTGAAGCCCATTTCACATAGTCAGCTATAAAAGGCCGATCTTCAACAACGATAGAAGCCCATTCCACATAGTCAGCTATAAAAGGCAGATCTTCAACAACGATTGAAGCCCATTCCACATAGTCAGCTATAAAAGGCCAATCTTCAACAACGATTAAAGCCCATTCCACATAGTCAGCTATAAAAGGCCGATCTTCAGCAACGATTGAAGCCCATTCCACATAGTCAGCTATAAAAGGCCGATCTTCAACAACGATTGAAGCCCATTCCACATAGTCAGCTATAAAAGGCCGATCTTCAACAACGATTGAAGCCCATTCCACATAGTCAGCAGTGGCGGATCCAGAAATTTTCATAAGTGGGGGCCCACTGACTGACCTAAGAGGGGGCCCGCTCGAGTCACGCTTCAGTGATTCCCTATATAAGCAACCAATTTTTTTCCCAAAAAGGGGGGCCCGGGCCCCCTGCCCCCCTCCCTAAATCCGCCTCTGGTCAGCTATAAAAGCCCCCGAAATGACAAATGTAAAATAAATCAAACAAGATAGCTAACTGACTCTTTCACGTACACAATCATGGACGAAACACAAGTATGTAACATAGCAACAAACGACATTCTTAAGTTTGCCTCAACCAAATGTTATAAATCTTGTACACAATGCTTGTTACCACAAAACATAAATCAAGTTTGTATTTGCGTAGCGTCACATTCATCGTTCTTGTGATTTTAGATATAAGAAGATGTGGTATGAGTACCATTGAGACAACTCTCCATCAGAGTCACAATTTGTGAAAATAACTTGAACCATTAGAGGCCACAGTATCGCCTTCAACACGGAACATTTGCTCACACAGAACAGCAAGCTATAAAACGCCCCTAAAATGGCTAGTGTAAAGCCATTAAAACAGGAAAATCTACGATCTAATCTATTAAAAAGCGCGCAACGGGAAACACTTATGAATCACACCTAACAGACGACGAACACTGAATATCGGGTTCCTGACTAAGGACAGGAGCAAAATATGTCCCTTAATAACTTTTATATGAATGCGAGGGCACTATCCGTGTACCATGGACACATCTCCCATTTATTTTTTTAACGTTTTTATATTTTTTATATGCTTGTGAAATGCAACGTATATGATGTAGCTGGAATTATGTTACTCTTTTTAAAAGCATACATTGTTTACATTTAATTACATGTATATTATACAAGTTTTAAAGGATACACTTAATAATAGTATAGACATAACACACAACGGTGATTCTTCTGATTTTAGGACAAAATAATAAACAATGGCGGATTCTGGGAACCACCTAATGGTTGCTGCTTTAGACTTTGGTACTACATACTCAGGCTATTCATTTTCCATGAGGGATGAATTCGTTAAAGATCCATTAAAAATCCAAGCGAACCCTGTATGGAAGGCCGGAAGTCGACAGTTTATGTCAATGAAAACTCCGACGTGCCTTTTATTAGATGGTAAACGAGAGTTTGTAGCCTTCGGGTACGATGCAGAGAATCAGTGGGCAGATTTATTGTTAGACGGAGAACACGAGGAATACTATTATTTTGAACGTTTCAAAATGAATCTACATAATAATAAGGTACTTTATTTAAGTTATTTATATAGTTTCTTTATATTTTACATTTTATTTAGTTAATTCTTTGTACATAAATAGTTTCTCGTTTCAATTGTTTTATATTGTATTTCGGGGGCCTTTTAAAGCTGACTAATATATATGCAGCATAGGCTTTGCTCATTGTTGAAGGCCGTACAGTGACCTTTAGTTAACTTCTGTGTTATTTTGGTCTCTTGTGGAGAGTTGTATCATTGGCAATCATGCCATCTTTTTTATATTTGATCAATATATAGTTCTAGCATCTCGGTGGTCGTTTAAATAGCACTCCTTCTACAATTGTTGTAGCCCGGAAACCTGACAAAACCTATCTTCGAGTTAATAAACAACAATCGCAGGTAGAGTCAACTTTGTTTATGGGCCAGCCGGAGGACGCCTCCGGGTGCGGGATACTCTCGCTACTTTTGAGACCAATCGTTGGCCTTCGGCTGTTGTCTGTTCTATGGTCTAGTTGTTCTCTTTGACACATCCCCCATTTCCATTCTCAATTTAATTTTTAACATAGATTTTAAAATTGGTTTTGCTTCTTCTCCGCCAAAAACGAGGATTTCTTATCGTCGAGTTGCAAGTTGCGAGTTAAGAAAGTCGAGTAGCGAGTTACAAAAGTCGAGTTGCGAGTTACAAAAGTCGAGTTGCGAGTTACAAAAGTCGAGTTGCGAGTTACGAAAGTCGAGTTGCGAGTTACAAAAGTCGAGTTGCGAGTTACAAAAGTCGAGTTGCGAGTTACAAAAGTCGAGTTGCGAGTTACAAACGTCGAGTTGCGAGTTACAAAAGTCGAGTTGCGAGTTAAGAAAGTCGAGTTGCGACTTACAAAAGTCGAGTTGCGAGTTAAGAAAGTCGAGTTGCGAGTTACAAAAGTCGAGTTGCGAGTTACGAAAGTCGAGTTGCGAGTTACAAAAGTCGAGTTGCGAGTTACAAACGTCGAGTTGCGAGTTACGTTTTACCTCACTTAGATTATTGTTGTTCAATATGGGGAAACTGTAATAACTTTCTATTAGATGGTTTACTAAAACTGCAAAAAAGGGCAGCAAGAATAATTTTAGACGAACATGATTACACCAAACCTTCAAGAGAATTATTTCACGAATGTAACATTGTGCCAATCACACAAAGAATACTTTATCACAAATCATTACTAATGTATAAGTCAAAACATGTCTTAGCTCCAGAATATATGTCCAGTCTTATTGTATCAGCTTCTGCAAACCAAAAATATAATACGAGATTTTCATCCTCAGATAATTTTATTATTCCAAAACCAAATACAGAGTTGTATAAGTCTAGTTTCTCGTACAATGGACCAAAAGTGTGGAATGCTCTTCCTAATTCAATAAAAAAAATCAAATACAGTATCCGAATTTAAACATAAATACAAATCTATGTACTTTTAACATTACCATCATATTTTTACTGTAATGCCATATCATAATTGTTTATTGTATTTTAAATTGTACATAATCTTTATTTACCATTATTATTGATGCATTGTTTATTTGTAATGTAATTATTATTGTATTAAGAGAGCCTTATTGAAAATTGGTGTAATCCAAATGAGTTACTCTCTCTAAATAAAGATATTATTATTATTATTATTAGTTACAAAAGTCGAGTTGCGAGTTACAAAAGTCGAGTTGCGAGTTACAAAAGTCGAGTTGCGAGTTAAGAAAGTCGAGTTGCGAGTTACAAAAGTCGAGTTGCGAGTTATGAAAGTCGAGTTGCGAGTTGAGAAAGTCGAGTTGCAAGTTACAAAAGTCGAGTTGCGAGTTACAAAAATATTTTTGAGGATTGATTCACATTTGATAAACAAAGCATGCTAAGTTATTCCCGTGATTGGGGGATTTGAAAGAGTTATATGTGATACTTATTTATATAAGAGTCTAATATAAGTCAAGTTCTGGAAGTATTTGAAAAAAAAAGTGTATCCTTAAAGGATAAAATTGAGAATGGAAATGGGGAATGTGCCAAAGAGACAACAACCCGACCATAGAGCAGACAACAGCAGAAGGTCACCAACAGGTCTTCAATGCAACGAGAAATTCTCGCACCCGGAGGCGTCCTTCAGCTGGCCCTAAACAAATATATACTGGTTCAGTGATGATGAACACCATACTAAACTCCAAATTGTACACAAGAAACTAAAAGTTAAAATAATACAAGACTATCAAAGGCCACAGGCTCCTGACTTGGGACCATAAATTACCTTACATTTTGTAAACAAATAATCCCTAAAAAAAGAATAGTAAATGAAAATCTACATTTGCGCGGACTATAACACACTGCAAAATGATGGAGAAAATAGTTTGTTCTTGGAATTTCGTATGGATTTATTACTAATTATTTTTGGTTAATACATCACAAGTCATTAAACAAAGACATGTATGTAGACTATCGCTAAATATAACGAACGGTCAATGCGTTTGAAGATGAGGATTTCATGGCGTAGCTACCACTGATTGAAACAAGGACGCAAGGTTCACAAACGGAATGGCCCAATATGACAAATTTTGTTCTGCATTTTTTTTAACTGTAATCTCTGTCCTGCCTTTTTATTTTTCACTCTGGTTGTTCCTGTCTTTTTTTTTTTTTAGTTTATCCTGACTTTGTTTTTACCTAAATTGTCGTCCTGACTTTGTTTTTACCTAAATTGTCGTCCTGACTTTTTTTTTGCAAGTGTCTCATCCTGCCTTTTTGTTTACTCAAAACTCCTGTCCTGCCTATTATATTTCAAATTCCCTATAAGAATCAAATGGTAGCTCCCTTATGTACATTGTACCATTGTAGTTAGAGTTCTATTTCTCTGTGTAACTTGTGGCATCCCCCTTTCAATTGTGGTTAATCTTTCGTTCATTCCAACCATAAGTTGATACACGTTTTCAAGTGTTACACATTCCTTAGTTTCGCCATACAATACTTCTCTACTTTTATTGCTCAACTCCGCTACTGTGTTTGTAATATCCATTTTCGCACTCGTGTAGAGCCTCAAATCGACTCAAATATGGATTTCATTGTTTATGTATTGTAAATACCCCGGGGCTCAGGTGGTATAAGGTAAACAATTCAGGTTTATAAACAAGCACTTTCGGGTATTATCAATAACTTTAAGGAGCCTGTAATTCAGCGGTTGTCGTTTGTTTATGTGTTACATATTTGTTTTTTTCGTTCATTTTTTTTAGCTTGTTGTTCGGTGTGAGCCAGAGCTCCGTGTTGAAGGCCGTACTTTAACCTATAATGGTTTACTTTTTAAATTGTTATTTGTATGGAGAGTTGTCTCATTGGCACTCACACCACATCTTCCTATATCTATTTTAAGGCCGTTAGTTTTCTCGTTTGAATTGTTTTACATTGTCTTATCGGGGCCTTTTATAGCTGACTATGCGGTATGGGCTTTGCTCATTGTTGAAGGCCGTACGGTTACCTATAGTTGTTAATGTCTGTGTCATTTTGGTCTTTTGTGGATAGTTGTCTCATTGGCAATCATACCACATCTTCTTTTTTTTATTTTAAGTAATGTCACTAGATTATCTAAGTTTTCTCCCAAAAATATCGTCTTTCAGCAGAAAGTGAAAACGGGAGCTGGGTCCCACATCCATCGTTAATCATGCTCTCAATAAGCCCTGGTCACAACGAGCCCACGACACATATATGTAGCGACACGACATGAAATTTGGTCAAATCGTGGGTCATCTGTGATCGTCATGCGACAGTCACTGTCGGACGATATTTTCAGCATCGTGTCGCTGTCGTGTGTCGTGGGACGAAAATTGAACATGCACCTGTTTTGCTCTACGATATTTTGTCGTGTCACTGTCTTGTGGCTGTCGTGTGAGTGTCTTACCACAGCCGTGCGACTGTCGTGCGATAAACACATTGTCGTGGTTACCAAAATAAAATAAAACCATTAAAATAAAAACAATTGTACGACTTTCGCATGACTGTCGTACGACAATCTCACGACTGTCGCAAGATTACAAAATTTCGTATGATGCTCGCACAACATTGATTGTCTGTCGTACGACGGGTTCGTCGGGCAACATATTTTCGTTTTATTTAGAAAAAATACAATCCGGCGGGAATGCCCGTAGACTATTCCATGTATCCCGTCACAGTGACGATATTATGAACAGGGTCGTCTCCAGCAGTTTCCGAATCGTCATATGTTTCAGCTTGTGGTAGCGGGTCCTCCGTCTGGACAATATCACCCACGTTAACTGCCACCACATTTCTTTTGTTACTTTTTCTTTGCGGGGGCATCCTGGTTAAAATTCGCTGAACAATTATGATATAAACTAAGTATGTTATATACGTATACACATTCAGGGATCTACAATCTGTCGATACTTGTAACTTGGCATTGCACAAGGTCATGTTTTTCTCTGACTGTTTATGACGTCTTTACACTAAATCCATTGGATGCTGGATGAGTACGGATTGATAATTTAATCTTAGATGCATGATTTTTTTATTAGTTGTTAGTGGCTTTGAACTAGCTGTCAAATAACTGCGAGTACTCTCAGATCTGTTCCAATGGTCTTTTTGTTGTCGGGATGTACAAGTACCAGGCCACGTCCATTTGTATTTTTGTCCATGTGATGAGTTGTTCGTTGTTATGTTGTACTGTTATACCATTGTCCCAGGTTAGGGAGAGGGTTGGGATCCCGCTAACATGTTTAACCCCGCCACATTATGTATGTATGTGCCTGTCCCAAGTCAGGAGCCTGTAATTCAGTGATGGTCGTCTGTTTATGTGTTACATATTTGTTTTTCGTTTCCTTTTTTTTTGTTATATAGATAAGGCCGTTAGTTTTCTCGTTTGATTTGTTTTACATTGCAATTTCGGGGCCTTTTATAGCTGACTATGCGGTATGGGCTTTGCTCATTTATGAAGGCCGTACGGTGACCTATACTTGTAAATTTCTGTGTCGTTTTGGTCTCTTGTGGACAGTTGTCTCATTGGCAATCATACCACATCTTCTTTTTCATATAATACGAATAACGTCATTTATTTGGACCAAACTTATGATGACACTGAACAATATTGAAAGCAAATGGCAAATGGCACGCAATAAATCGGGCCTTCTTTATATACTAGCAGTTCGGAGTCAAACCTACGAGTGACACACGACTGTTGTGTGACAGTCGTTCGACAGTGGCACGACAGTGACACGCCGGTAACACGCATATTTCCATGACATGAAAATCTGAAAAATAGACCCAACAACTATAAACAAACAAATTACAATTCTTTTTTCCTGTACTGTACCCATCGTGGAACCATTGTAGACATGTCGTAGCTGATGTGACCTATCGAAATATTTTTTTGACATTTGATTTTGCATGACAGTGCCACGACAACTTTTTTTTATCGATCTTCCACCCAAAAAATCTAGAAAACTAACGGGAAACCGTTTTACAAACTAATTCATACTTGACAATCTCAATCGTGTGAACACTATATAATTTTAAACCTAAGTGACTCAGTTTTATAAGTTACCCAATACCCAGGAAGAATACCATAAACAAAATCTTATTCACGATGTAGCACTAAACGTTTTAAATTTTCCAATTAAACCTTACCTGTAAAATGGCGCAAATGTAGTTTTTACAATAGTATCTTTGACGGCTACATGTATAGACTAAAGAATAAAATCGGGGAATTAGTCAAAGAGACAGCAACCCAACCAAAATATGCAATTCAACCGAAGGCCATTTGGTCTTCAACACAGCGAGAAATCACACACCTAGAGGGAGACCCGAGCACAGGCCCCGAAACAGAGTGTTATATATCGTTAAATCAAGAATATTTACGCCATTCTGTGCTCCTAAATATAAAGATGAACCAAAATAAAAAAAATATACAAGAGCAACAAAGGCTAAAGTTTCCTGACTTAGGTCAGACACAAAAATGCAGCGTGTTTAAACTTGTATTATGCACGCCCATCATTTCCCCTGTATCTCTAGCAAATCTAGACATATATAATTTTAACGTCCACAATTTTGAGTGTCACTGCCAAAGAATAAATTTTGCGGTCCCTAACAATTATATCCAGGCTCGGCAACTCGACTTTCGTAACTCGCAACTCGATTTTCTTAACTCGCAACTCTACTTTCGTAACTCGCAACTCGACTTTTTTAACTCGCAACTCGACTTTCTTAACTCGCAACTCGACTTTCGTAACTCGCAACTAGCCTTTCTTAACTCGCAACTCGACTTTCGTAACTCGCAACTCGACTTATTTAACTCGCAACTCGACTTTCGTAACTCGCAACTCGACTTTCGTAACTCGCAACTCGACTTTCGTAACTCGCAACTCGACTTTCTTAACTCGCAACTCGACTTTCGTAACTCGCAACTCGACTTTCTTAACTCGCAACTCGACTTTCGTAACTCGCAACTCGACTTTTGTAACTTGCAACTCGATACTCGCAACTCGAAACTCGATACTCGACAACAAGTGAATCTCGCCAAAAACACGTGGCTTTTATTGCTAAGAGTAGTAGACTGCATGGTCGGCCAAGAAACAGATTAAATTGTCTTTGTAGATTGGAACGTGTTCCTACCGACTTTCACCTAGTTAAATATCATCTAAAATATCCGTCCCAGTGTGTCTGTCTCGTTTTTATTGATTTCCCTCTTGGAACTATTTTTTATACATATTCATAAACATTTATATTTTGACGTTTTGATATGTCTTTAATTTTTGTTACCGGACGTTAAACACAGTCTATTTTCATCTTCAAAATCTGTATATAACCATACAAGGCGGAGTATCAAGGTGGTCATGGCAAAGCAGTTTAATCATAACTGCAACAAGGACACAACATATGAAAGATAAGGACGTTTTGCATGTTTTGTTAGTACAAACTTACTTCCGGTTATACATTTAATTATTAATAAGGACATACATCACATGTGCATAATAATTATAAGGTTACAAAACAAGTTTCAGAGTCATACAAACACATATCTAAACCATTAAGATGATCTGAAATCACCAGTTCGAATTTTCACATATTGAGGATGACGGAATGTATCCCCCTCTTTGTCCGTTATCGACTTTTCCTTCGGTCGTAATGGAATTTTAATACATCGTAGCATTGAACTTGATTTACGCGTTAAGCTTCCGAATACGCCACGATGTTGACTCCGTTATTAAACAAAAGTCAATAAATCAATCTAATCCTGTTTTATTCATTTTAGCTATAAAGAAGCAGTGAAAAATACTCCGACTTTTCTTCCTCGTCAGAACTTATTTACTCAGGAATTGTGCTTGATATTCATATGAGGATGACATAATCTTTCAAACAGTACTAGTGTAATTGAGGTCTGGATTTGGCATGTCCTTATATTTTTACAGTTAGTGGGTTTTTCTTGCTTGTGAGAGAGCTGTCTACATATTCCATTATCAGGATTAATGTTCTATTTCTTTTACTATGTCTGTGTCATTTGGTCTCATTTGCAATCATACCACATCTTCTTTTTATATGTCAGTAACTACTAGGAGTCCTTTATTAATTTATGTATCATTGTCATTTTGCTAATTTTCTTTTGTTACCTACAAAATGTACTCTGACATCGGACTCTGACTCCTTTAAAATGAGTTTTAATACTGATCGTATTGCTCTGTGTTTCTTTATTCTACATAGGCTTGCGGTATAGGGGGAGGTTGAGATCTCACAAAACATGTTTAACCCGTCCGCATTTATGCGCCTGTCCAAAGTCAGGAGCCTATGGCCTTTGTTAGTCTTGTATGTTTTTTTTTTATTTCAGTTCATATTCATATTTTGTAGTTTGATATGACGTCCATTTGCACTGAACTAGTACACATTTTTTATTTTGGAGCCAGCTGAGACCGACCTACGGGTGCTGTATTTTCTCGCTGCGATGAAGACATGTTGCTGGCCTTCGGCTTTATCTGCTCTTTGGTCGGATTGCTGTCTCTATGAAATATTGCCCTTATTTTCACCCTCATTTTTATCATAATTATCTTTTATGTGTACTGCTCCAATTAAAAATTAAAAGCTTTTTAAAGACCACTGTAAAACTAATTTACGTCAATAACGGAACAATAAAAAGCAGTACAAAATTACCGATCCGTGTTCTCTTTTATGAGATACATGTATACTCATTTAAAAATTTAGCGGGAATTTTTTTTATTCAATTTTCCAACAATTAACATTGACACATGTTGACACAATTGTCTTTCAAAAACTACCAAAAAAAGCAAGGATTTTTAAAAATAGCTTTTGGAACCGTTTGTTATAAAACTATGAATAGAAAAGAAGATGGTAGCGTGCAAAATTTTAATTGCAACACGTGGCTTAAAAATAATGGATTCCGAATATCTGATAAAAAGCGAAAAAATAATAGAGAACATCATTAATTAAACCAAATGATATGCTTTTGTACTCTTTTTAGAATATCACAAGTGGAATGATGCTTGAGGATATAACTGGGACAAAACGACTGCCAGCTTTCGATGTGTTTAAATTATCAATCCAATATTTAGTGAACCATTTGTTAGATATTTTGAAAACACGTGGTAATGTAATCCGCCACAACGAGGTTCAATGGGTCCTCACAGTTCCTGCAATATGGACAGATCGAGCAAAGAAGTTTATGAGGTCTTGTGCTGAAGCGGTAAGCGAATGAAATTAAAAAGTTGTTCAGATTCTGATGTTTAAAGTTCATAATTTGGTTTTCAATTATCGACGAAGATACAGAAACTAAATAGCAAAGTAGATATTTGGAAAGTACACTATCAAAACAATAATTTTAGTTTTAATTTATTTATGAATTTCAAATATTCTGCAGTAATTCTTATCTTCTGTGAATTTAAGAACTGACTGCAAATTTCCTAAGTTTAAAGCAATAATACGGCAATATGATGCCACATTAAATATGTTAGCAAGTAGTTTCACTTTCAATTACATCGCTGTTACACATTTATTTCCTTGTTAATTGCTACAATATAGTTATTACGGATATTGTTTTCAAACCTTAACCCTACATTTTAAAGGAGACCTAAAGACAGTTTAGTAGTTGCATATTACTGAATTTCCTATTCCATTTATCTTTTATAAGTGTAAACGTACAGTGTCCCACATTCTAATACCCCACCCGCGAACAAAGTTTGTATATAGGATTCCGTCTATCTGTTTGTCGGTGTGTGACTGTCTGTCTGTCTGTACCTTAGATCTCAAGTTGACCAAACTTGGTGTTCTGATGCATCATTGCTCTCTTTTTTCAAATCTACAAGGGCGCAATGGGCCATTCCAGTTAATTTCTGACAGGTGGGGATGGATGAGGAGATTTTGTTTGATACGTATCAGAAATAAACATCACGAAAAACTACCTATCAGATATAACAAATTAAGACCTATCAGATGAAGAGTTCCTGTTCATGTTGGGTGGATGGGATTTCATGCAAAAAAATGACCTATCAGATTTTTTTACTGCAAGGATTGTACCCATCAGAATTTTAAAAACAATACCAGATAATGCATGGTGCGAAACTGTCTACATTTCGAAGCACCCATCAGATCTGACATAGGCAATTTTTGTTACCCCTAAGATGTAATCATTTTTAATTATTTACTGCGTATAAGTGTTCCTGTCAGATGAAAAAACACAAAATTTCACCCTGAAGATGTATAAATTGTACACCCCTCAGAAAGGACCATCCATCCCCCTTTAGCAGATATTAACTGGAATGGCCCAATACATGTTGCTATCTCTCTTAACACGGATCAGCAGTTTTTCGTCCCCATCCGACGGATTTTCGTCGTTTATCAAGACCATACTCGCAAATGGTGTCACGGGGAGCCGCAAATTCAGTCCCTAGAATGTTCTCCCTGGAACGAGGATCGAAACAAGAACTTTTGTGTTTGAAGTCTGATGCGCTAACCAATACACCACGACTCATATATGTTCGAAGCATGACTTTTGAACGGTAACCGTAGCTTGTTACCCTACCAAAACTGTGTATGCCAAATGATCACACGTATACGGACAGTGCTAGTAATATTTTAAAATGCTATTTGATTTTGTATTATTTTTTTATATTTAGAAGATATAGATATACCAGTATATATTTTCAATTCCATTTTTTCAAGGCTGGTATACCCAAAAAGAATTTGATCCTTGCGCTTGAACCAGAGACCGCTTCAATCTTCTGTCAATACTTATCCACTGAGAAACTGAAGGGTTCTGAATCTGGATTCACCATGCCATCGGAGGGCACTGAGTATATGGTTGTTGATCTAGGAGGTTAAGTATTAAATACATATAACAAACAATATTGAATATGATAAACGTATGGAATGAATTATCCATCTCTAGAATCGTTTCATATCTGTTTGCCCTTTTGGGTTTGTTCGAGTGTCAATGTATACTTCTTATGCTAGCGTAAACCCAGTAGCATGGATATAGCTATGCCGATCTTTGTTGCTAGATTTGTTAGAATTATTTTCCCCCCTCAGTGTTGATAGGCTAGTGAAAGAGTAACAGTAGCTTATTAATTTTAAAATTCAGTAGGCAATTTCATAAACAGATAAAAATTATGTCTTCTCTATTATTGTCTTCTTAAAATGATGTAAGTTTTTTAATTGCCTGTATAGATGATAAATTCAAAATTAACTTTTTTTCTACTGTGGGTTCACTAACTTTCGTTGGTATCAATTTTCATAAATCGTATTTAATTTCGTGGTTTTGCCAAATAGATATAAGAAGATGTGTTATGAGTGTCAATGAGACAACTCTCCGTTCGTCCAACTCATAATTTGTAAAAGTAAACCATTATGTTTGCATAAAAGCCTGTAAGAAATTTGTCATTCGTTGAAATTTTAATTGTTGGTTCCCTTATACCCACGAAATGCACGAACATAGGTGTCCAACGAAAAATAATGAATCCATATATTTTTTGTTTTCTTTAGGTGGTACTGCAGATATAACGGTTCATCGCAAAGCTGCAAATGGTAAATTAAAAGAAAAACACAGAGCTATGGGAAACAATTGTGGGGGTACATCGATTGATAAAAGATTCTTAGAACTGTTCGAAGAAATAGTCGGAGAAACAACAATGAATTCATTAAAGAAAGAAAGCCCTCTTGCATATTTGGATCTTGTACGAGAGTTCGAATCCCAGAAAAGAACGGTTGAAACAACAACAAGAATTAAAGTAACAATGTCAATCCCTGTTGTTGCGCTCGATGAAAAGTGTCAAAAAGTTCATCAAAAAGATTTTAAGACTCTGCTGGAAAGCTCGCCATATTCAAAAGACATAAAATTGGCACATGATAAAATCCGTATAAACGTTGAGTTTTTTAAAAAGTTGTTTACTCCATCAATTGACGGTGTTATATCTCTTATGAGAGAGATTTTACGAAATAGGTCATTAAGGGAGGTCAAACATGTGTTAATGGTTGGAGGATTCTCAGAATGTCAGTTAATGCAAAGTGCCGTTCGAAAAGCATTTCCGGATCAGAGAATAATAATTCCAGAGGAGGCTGGTCTGTCAGTGCTGAAAGGGGCCGTTTTGTTCGGTCATAAGCCAGATTATATACAATCACGTGTCATGCGATGTAGTTATGGCGTCAAAACAAATGTAGCTTGGAATGAAAAAAAATATGACCGAAAACATTATGTAGTTATGGAAGGGGAAGAAAGATGTGATAATATTTTTTCTCTTATTGTCGGGAAAGATGAAAGCGTCGAAGCTGGAATGATAGTTAAAAAATCTTTCTTTACACCTTACAAACACCAAGACAAGATGGACATCATGGTGTACGTATCTGAAGAGACAACACCAGGTTATGTCGACGATGATAGATGCTTCCTGTTAAGTACACCGACAATAACCTTTTCTGACACTTGTGAGGAGAGGCGATGGGTAGATGTAGAATTTGTCCTTGGAAATACGGAAATAGACCTCAAGGCGCACGATAAAAATTCGGGGGAGGCGATATCGGCAAAGTTTAATCTAATTTAATCTTAACACAAGGAGAGTTTTAGTGTGATTTGTCAGCTAAGGTCTAAACAATTGTCCTAAAATAAGGACTACCTCATAGCTTGATCTTGTATTTGAATTTCTAATAAAGAGTGTATTATCTTTTGTTCGTTCTAGAACACGCGTTTTCTTTATTGGTTTGTATATAGAATTGATTATGGAAACGGAGAATGTGTCAATGAGGCAAATAACCGACAAATAGCAGAAAACAGCCCAGGTCATCAACATGTCTTCAACGTTCATGTATAGCGAAAGCACACACACTTGTTTCTATCCATGTGAACCTTAGGTGGTCTCCTGCCTGTCCCTAAACAATAATGTACACTAGTTCAGCAAAATGGACGCCGTAGTACTTAACCAGAAAACATTTTTAAAACAAAAACTTTTAAAAAAATCACCCACAAGACTTTCAAATGCAAGAGGTTTCTGACCTGGGTCAGCCTCATAAATGTGGAGTGGTAAATCATGTTTTGTGAATTATCAGCCGTCCATCTATATATAAGTCTTATCAATGTGGCATATTTAAAATTTGGTCGACAAAGATGCAAACAGAAAATGAAGACTGCGGCTTAAAAATAGGCATATTGTATAAGTTTAGAACTGTAATAATGAAACTCATGAGAAGATATTTTACGTGCAGAGTGTTGGACACTCTACCGAATTGGGGATTTCGATTTAAATATACCAGACGTGGACACGTATTAATACATCCCGAACAGTCTATCGGACGGCACAAAATTAAACCTAGATAATCAATTTCTATGTCTTGATCAATCATTGGAGTATAAATATCCACAAAAAAAAAAACATTGTGTGTGAACAAAATTTAGTCACGTTCCGGAAATGTTCATTGGAAAGGCAAAAGACAGATTTAATGTATCGGTGATCTCATATATCATTGGTCTATTTACATCTCTTGTTATTAGTGTACCACAAATAAACTGACATACAAAATACATCTTCCTTAAGAGTCTTGATTGACCAAGAAAGATCTTTTTCACACTTGCCCCCCGGTTCAAAAATAAAGAGATGTGATATCCATTAATTGCAAATGTGAAACTAAACATACATGAATGTAAAAAGTACAACATATAATAAAAAATCATCCTCTTTTCATTATATCCGATCACTTATTTGAAACATATCATTTTTTGTAACACCACAACAAAATACAAGCTAATACTGTTATGGAATTAATATGAACCAATACTAAAATTGATTAAATCTATCAACTTAATGCATATTGGTATTTGGAATATAATATCAACACAACATCTAGAATATTTCCCCGAATGAACACCGGGTTTGCAAAGTATTACCCGACCGGGAAAACCCGTTTTTTTTCGGCTGGGCAATATTTCCAGAAATGAGAAATATTGGGCAATATGATAGCTTAGGCTTAGTTCAACACAAAATAGTAAAAACTTGTTTTAGTTTTTTGTTTTTGGTCATATAGCTAAATATATACATTTTATACAGACAGCCATTGCGAGTCATTTCTAGAAGACTGAAAATTCAATTTTATTCTCTTCTCCACTTATTTTATGCTAGCATAATTCAAGATTTGTACATTTAAGGATCATACCTCGTTTATTTTCAACTGCATGCATTATTTCAATATTCCAATTTTTTAAAATAATGATATGAATAAAGGTAACAGTATTATACCGCAATTCGAAAGTCATGTGGGAAACACATCAAATATAAGAGGAAAACAACGAAACAACAGAGACACCAAAGGGCAACAAAAAATCAAACGACAATGCTACACACACAGAAACGAACTATAAGATAACAATTGCCATTTTACTAAATTGGTACAGAAAATTTTGGGAAAAATGATGGGTTGAACCTGGTTTGTGGCTAGCCAAATCTCCCGCTTTTATGACGATGTTAAATATGAACTTTTTTTGTTCTTGATTTACCACAAGATTTACCTTGATTTACCCTAGTTTATTAGTTTAGTGTTGTAACAACATAATCCTTAATAATTCCATTGTTTGCATAAAAATCTGGGAACTCTAATATAAAATTTTACTATTTGACCTATAAAACTCAAAATGTAGGAATCGGTACTTTGCTTTTTCGTCAATAGTCATTTCATTTGTGTCAAAATAATATTTCATTTGCACCACAAATAATATTTCATTTGGGCCAAAATAAACATTTTATTTGCGCTATTATTTCAGGTAAATAGCATAAAAAGTAGTTTTAATCGAAAGAGACATTAGATAATAACTTTAAAACACAGTTTTGAATGCATAATAAAACATATTGCCCCAAAATCAGTCATCGTAACCATAATCTGATGCATTGTTAACAATTAAGAGATTTTATAATGTTCTGTTCTGTTAAGCTGTTATAAATGAATGAGATCATAAAAACTTTTTAAAAAATACACTAGAGTAAAACCAAAGTGTGTTCCGACACAGGACTGGTAAGCAACGGTTCGGATGTACTCGTTACACTTAATAACCTGTATGTGTAGTCACTAAACAGATCTTTTTCCTCTATATAAAAATAAGGAGATGTGGTCTGCTCATTGCCAATGGAACAAATATCCCTTAAGTTCAAATGAAGTAGAGGAAAGCCATAATAAAATTAACGGTACCAATTTTCTTGCACCAGATGCGCATTTCGACAATACATATCTCTTCAGTGATGCTCGTGGCCAAAATATTTTAAATCCAAAGCTTATATAAAAGATGAAGAGCTATAATCCAAAAGTTCAAAAAATTATAGCCAACTCCGTGAAAGAAATCAGAGCTTTGCATGAGGGAGATACATTCCTTAATTTATAATAATTTTCTATCATTTTGTAACAGCAAATTTTAATAATACAAAAAATCCGTATTTCATGCCAGTACCGAAGTAATGGCTACTGGGCTGGTGATACCCTCGGGGACTAATAGTCCACCAGCAGATGCATTGACCCAGTGGTAGTAATTAAATTAACAGTACCAATTTTCTTGCACCAGATGCGCATTTCGACAATACATGTCTCTTCAGTGATGCTCGTGGCAAAAATATTTTAAATCCAAAGCTTATATAAAAGATATAGAGCTATAATCCAAAAGTTCAAAAAAGTATAGCCAACTCCGTGAAAGAAATCAGAGCTTTGCATGAGGGAGATACATTCTTTAATTTATAATAATTTTCTATCATTTTGTAACAGCAAATTTTAATAATACAAAAAAATCCGTATTTCATGCCAGTACCGAAGTACTGGCTACTGGGCTGGTGATACCCTTGGGGACTAATAGTCCACCAGCAGATGCATTGACCCAGTGGTAGTAATTAAATTAACAGTACCAATTTTCTTGCACCAGATGCGCATTTCGACAATACATGTCTCTTCAGTGATGCTCGTGGCCAAAATATTTTAAATCCAAAGCTTATATAAAAGATGAAGAGCTATAATCCAAAAGTTCCAAAAAGTATAGCCAACTCAGTGAAAGAAATCAGAGCTTTGCATGAGGGAGATACATTCCTTAATTTATAATAATTTTCTATCATTTTGTTACAGCAAATGTTAATAATACAAAAAAATCCGTATTTCATGCCAGTACCGAAGTACTGGCTACTGGGCTGGTGATACCCTCGGGGACTAATAGTCCACCAGCAGAGGCATTGACCCAGTGGTAGTAATTAAATTAACAGTACCAATTTTCTTGCACCAGATGCTCATTTCGACAATACATGTCTCTTCAGTGCTGCTCGTGGCCAAAATATTTTAAATCCAAAGCTTATAAAAAAGATGAAGAGCTATAATCCAAAAGTTCCAAAAAGTATAGCCAACTCCGTGAGAGAAATCAGAGCTTTGCATGAGGGAGATACATTCCTTACTTTATAATAATTTTCTATCATTTTGTAACAGCAAATTTTAATAATACAAAAAATCCGTATTTCATGCCAGTACCGAAGTAATGGCTACTGGGCTGGTGATACCCTCGGGGACTAATAGTCCACCAGCAGATGCATTGACCCAGTGGTAGTAATTAAATTAACAGTACCAATTTTCTTGCACCAGATGCGCATTTCGACAATACATGTCTCTTCAGTGATGCTCGTGGCAAAAATATTTTAAATCCAAAGCTTATATAAAAGATATAGAGCTATAATCCAAAAGTTCAAAAAAGTATAGCCAACTCCGTGAAAGAAATCAGAGCTTTGCATGAGGGAGATACATTCTTTAATTTATAATAATTTTCTATCATTTTGTAACAGCAAATTTTAATAATACAAAAAAATCCGTATTTCATGCCAGTACCGAAGTACTGGCTACTGGGCTGGTGATACCCTTGGGGACTAATAGTCCACCAGCAGATGCATTGACCCAGTGGTAGTAATTAAATTAACAGTACCAATTTTCTTGCACCAGATGCGCATTTCGACAATACATGTCTCTTCAGTGATGCTCGTGGCCAAAATATTTTAAATCCAAAGCTTATATAAAAGATGAAGAGCTATAATCCAAAAGTTCCAAAAAGTATAGCCAACTCAGTGAAAGAAATCAGAGCTTTGCATGAGGGAGATACATTCCTTAATTTATAATAATTTTCTATCATTTTGTTACAGCAAATGTTAATAATACAAAAAAATCCGTATTTCATGCCAGTACCGAAGTACTGGCTACTGGGCTGGTGATACCCTCGGGGACTAATAGTCCACCAGCAGAGGCATTGACCCAGTGGTAGTAATTAAATTAACAGTACCAATTTTCTTGCACCAGATGCTCATTTCGACAATACATGTCTCTTCGGTGATGCTCGTGGCAAAAATATTTTAAATCCAAAGCTTATATAAAAGACGAAGAGCTATAATCCAAAAGTTCCAAAAAGTATAGCCAACTCCGTGAAAGAAATCAGAGCTTTGCATGAGGGAGATACATTCCTTAATTTATAATAATTTTCTATTATTTTGTAACAGCAAATTTTAATAACACAAAAAAATCCGTATTTCATGCCAGTACCGAAGTACTGTCTACTGGGCTGGTGATACCCTCGGGGACTAATAGTCCACCAGCAGAGACATTGACCCAGTGGTAGTAATTAAATTAACGGTACCAATTTTCTTGCACCAGATGCGCATTTCGACAATACATGTCTCTTCAGTGATGCTCGTGGCCAAAATGTTTTCAATCCAAAGCTTATATAAAAGACGAAGAGCTATAATCCAAAAGTTCCAAAAATAAAGCCAACTCCGTGAAAGAAATCAGAGCTTTGCATGAGGGAGATACATTCCTTAATTTATAATAATTTTCTATCATTTTGTAACAGCAAATTTTAATTACACAAAAAAATCCGTATTTCATGCCAGTACCAAAGTACTGGCTACTGGGCTGGTGATACCCTCGGGGACTAATATTCCACCAGCAGAGGCATTGACCCAGTGGTAGTAATAAAATTAACGGTACCAATTTTCTTGCACCAGATGCGCATTTCGACAATACATGTCTCTTCAGTGATGCTCGTGGCCAAAATGTTTTCAATCCAAAGCTTATATAAAAGACGAAGAGCTATAATCCAAAAGTTCCAAAAATAAAGCCAACTCCGTGAAAGAAATTAGAGCTTTGCATGAGGGAGATACATTCCTTAATTTATAATAATTTTCTATCATTTTGTAACAGCAAATTTTAATAATACCCAAAAATCCGTATTTCATGCCAGTACCGAAGTACTGGCTACCGGGCTGGTGATACCCTCGGGGATTATAGTCCACCAGCAGATGCATTGACCCAGTGGTAGTAATTAAATTAACAGTACCAATTTTCTTGCACCAGATGCGCATTTCGACAATACATGTCTCTTCAGTGATGCTCGTGGCAAAAATATTTTAAATCCAAAGCTTATATAAAAGACGAAGAGCTATAATCCAAAAGTTCCAAAAAGTATAGCCAACTCCGTGAAAGAAATCAGAGCTTTGCATGAGGGAGATACATTCCTTAATTTATAATAATTTTCTATCATTTTGTAACAGCAAATTTTAATAACACAAAAAATCCGTATTTCATGCCAGTACCTTTGATTTATTTATTTATTGTTGTATGGTTAAATCGTCCAGTGGCGAATATTTCATGCACTTCAAAGAAAGTGATCAAATTTCAAAAATAATTGTTGCAGGAGTCCTAAACGTACAGAGAGCGTAGCACTTTCTCTTCTAGCATCACTGCATTCCTGTTAGTACATAAATACAACAAAATTATCTGTCTATATATATTTATATTTATCTATCATGAAGGTATTTAAAAGTAAATATGAGATATTGTTAAATATCGGTCACAAAGGTATTTAATATAAATAGAAAAACTGCGAAGTATTTGAAAGGAGGAAGTTTCATTCATTTGATATGGTAGTCGAGTGAGTAAACTTATTTTTGTTTTGTAGCAAACATTTATTTTATTTTCTCCAGATTTTTATTTCATTACTCATTGTTTTTCAATAGACATGTGATAGAGTAGTTTTCGATGTATTAACTGTACTTTCGGTTCAATTTATCATCATTCTTAGGTTGTTGAAAGTCACCAGCAGTCTTTATAAGCTGTGAAGTTTAATGTTACTATTCGAAATAGATAATGATACGCGTATTTATTAGCAGGAGGGTTGAAATTTTGAGAAATTGTCAAACGATACCACACTTAACTATATTTTGATATGATCCCCTTTTTCGTCAACAAATGATATAGAATGTACAGCTTCTGAATTCATATGCAATGTATGTTTATTTTGGACGTCCATTGCAGCTATATATAGCCATACAACCTGACCAATCAAACAAAACCCCTCTTTAGAATCGATATTACAGCTACATGGGAACAATTCGAGTAACCACATTTTCATATGAATCGTAGTTCCTTCAGACACTTGTCAAAAACAAGAAGATCAAAGAAGCCAGGTTATTTAATTTCACTTTCAGATATATTGATGATGTTCTTTCCATTAACAATCCGAACTTTTCTGATTGGGTTCCATTAATATACCCACCAGAACTAGAAATTAGAGAGACCACAGACACGGCTTCCTCCGCCTCATTTTTAGACTTATACCTCGAATTTGACATACACAGTCATCTCAGTACCGGAATCTATGACAAACGAGACGATTTTAATTTTGAAATTATCAATTTCCCTCACCTAAGTAGTAATATACCAACTTCACCTGCACATGGAATATACATTTCCCAACTTATTAGGTATTCAAGAGCTTGCAGCTCCTATTCAGACTTTGTAAAACGTAACCAGTGTCTGAGCAGAAAGTTGATGAACCAGGGGTATGTCAAAGAACGTCTCGTCCTTTTCTAAAAAAGTTCATCGGAAGATACCCAGAACTTGTTGATAAATATTCCGTATCAACTTCACAAATAATACAAGATGGTCTTGAAGTATAGATTTTGCGTACTGCGCTGTCTTAATAACGTGTAATAGTATTATTTTGTTTGTCTTTATTAATATTACTTGTACTTTTAAGTCAGTTTTTTGAGATATTCTTTTGAAATGACTCTGTGGTTATGTAAAACATCATACTTTGAACGACAAAATTATTTCATTTAATATTATTATTACTTTTACTTATGGATCTTGACATACTATGAATGACAAAACTATTTTATTCAATAATACACTTTTTCTGTTAAGTCTGTTTTTTATGATATACATTTGACGTGAAACTGTACTTATGTATCCCGTCATACTTTGAACCACACAACTATTTTATTGATTATTATTACTTTTACTGTTAAATCTTTTTTCCGTTATATCTACTTAACGTGACTCTGCATGTATGTATACCGTCATACTTTGAACGACAAAATTATTTTTATGTCTACCTGTGCGAATTTCAAACGCGCAATTTTACACCAGTACTGAAAACCTTCTATCCTTTATGGGTAGACTTTACACAGATAAATTAAGTCGTATAAGAAAAACAAAATGAGTATGTTAAATTTGATGTATGCCTTTTTGTGTTTCTTCGTTACGCCTGTTGTTTTTATAGTGATATTAAGATGATAACACAACATTGAGTGCTGTACCCCTATTTTTGACATTTTTTACTCTTTGAGTATGTTTGTTTTGTTCATGCATCGTTGACAATGTAATGGAATTTGATACGACTGTCATACAAGTGAGAGGTTTAGCTAGCTATAAAACCAGGTTCAATCCACCATTTTCTACATTAGAGAATGCCTGTACAAAGTCAGGAATATGACAGTTGTTATCCATTCGTTTGATGTGTTTGGACTTTTGATTTTGCCTTTTGATTTTGGATTTTCCATTTTGAATTTTCCTCGGAGTTCAGTATTTTTGTGTTTTTACTTTTTTTCTATCCATATGCCACACTCTATCTTCAAGATTGGTAGTACAGTATATCCGCCCCATCAAAATAATTAAAAAAACATTGCTACTAAAGGAATAGTTATCAAAGGTAAAATGTTTATAATTTGATACGCCAGACGCGCGTTTCGTCTACATACGACTCATCAGTGGCGCTCAAACAAATAAGTTAGAAATCTAAACAAGTATTAAATTGAAGATCATTGAGGACCAAAAAATCCAAAAAAGTGTCAAATACACCTAAGGTAATCTATGCCTAGGAAAAAGAAAATCCTTAGTATTTCGAATAATTCATGATTTTTCAAACAGTAAATTTATAAAAAAAAAAATACCATATAATTGATATTCATGTCAACACCGAAGTGCTGACTACTGGGCTGGTGATACCAAACATTCCATAAATCAATATTTATATCAATATTGTATAGGATGCTTATCTTGCTTATCGAAACAATTTGTGTGCGTTACTTTTTTTTCATGTCATCTGTTTTCTTGATAATTCTCTAGATATTTTGTTAAGAAAACTTTTCTATTCTTATCGATCTGTTTGTATAAACATACATAAGTATTCAACTCAAAATGATAACTGGTAAGATGTAAATTCAAGGACTTCGATATAAGACAGAGATGCCCTAGCTAAAGTGGGTTTACTTTTGGATGTACAAGCTGTGAAAACATAAAGGCATGTAGTATTTCAAATGATTCTTTAGTTATCCGTATGAATTAGAGTCCAAGGGAAAATACATCAACTAGCGCAACAAAAAATAAAGATTCATAAATATGACAATATCCTGGCCACAGATAAAACAAAACGTTGAGAAAAAAGTACAACAGTCCACAAAACATGTAGTAGAAAACCTAAAACGTATCCAACCGAAATAACCTGGGTGAAAAACTACGTCATTTGAGTCTCTAATGGAACTAATGGAAAGTTACTTCATAACTGACATACACATGAGTTTGGCTCCGATTAGTAGAACAAATTCGTCGTCATCAGTAAAACCAAAAATGATAACGTCCTTATAACATCTTATTTGAATTTCTTCGTTATAATGTGCTCAATATTTCTGCTTCATATATATTTAAAACATGTGTATAATCGTTGTGTTTTATTTATTGAACATATAATTGAAACAAACAGAAATAAATAAAGATATACATATCATCTATCACTAATTATCATTTTCTGTTGTTTACATTAGTTGCCCCTTGAATTCCCTGAATTTAAACGTTGAATCATAATTCAGAAATAAGTATAAGGCATCTATTAGTAATACTATTAGTGTACTTTAAGTAACTGCATGATTTTGATTTTGATTTTTTAAAAACTTATTCTACAAATAAACATAAAACATCAGGCGATGTTACTACTTACTTAGTTTTGTTCACAATGTATCTATAATCTTGTCTTTTTGTACACCAGCCCTTGTAATCAGGATTTGGGTGAGTATAGAAAAGGAGATGTGGTATGGTTGCCAATGACATAACTCTTCACAATAAACCAAATGTTACAGAAATTAACAGCTTTAGGTAAACGTATGGCCTTCAAAAATGAGCAAAGTCCATACTGCATAGACAGCTATAAAAGGCCCTTACATCACAAATGTAAAACTATTAAAAAATAAAGGTCTGATTAATGTACAAAAAGTGAACGAAAAACAAATGTGTAAAACAGCAATAAAAGATAACCATTGAACTAGAGGCTCCTGACTTAGGACAAGCACGCACATTCATAATGTTGAGGGGTATAACATGTTAGCTGGATCCCAACCCTTCCCTAACCTGTGGCAGTGGTTTACAGTTCAAAATAAGATCGAACTATAAAAGTTAGATGAAAATGACTGAACTCATCAGCTGGAATAACATTAACGGTACCAATTTTCTTGCACCAGATGCGCATTTCGACAATACATGTCTCTTCAGTGATGGTGGTTGCCAAAATATTTGAAATCCAAAGCTTATATAAAAGATGAAGAGCTATAACCCAAAAGGTCCAAAAAGTATAGCCAAATCCATGAAAGGAATCAGAGCTTTGCATGAGGGAGATATATTCCTTAATTTATAATAATTTCTAACATTTTGTAACAGCAAATTTTAATAACACAAAAAAATCCGTATTGGAACCTCTATGCTGAATATGTTTACTCTTCAATATTAATTTGATTCTGAATTATAATTTTAAATAATGTGGTATTGTGGCTATAAATGCATACTTTTCCTACTTTATATGTCATATTCCATTTTAAAAAAGATCATTGATATTGCGTGTTTCAGAACATTATAATACATGATGGCAGATTCAAGGAATTACTTGATGGTTGCTGCTATTGATTTTGGTACTACATACTCGGGCTATTCGTTTTCAATGAGAAATGAGTTCGCAAAAGACCCATTACAAATACACACTGCAATGTGGAAGACTCGTCACTGCACGTCAGTGAAAACCCCAACATGCCTATTATTAGATGGGAAACGGGAGTTTGTAGCGTTTGGATACGATGCAGAGAATCAGTGGGCTGAATTGTTATTAGAAGAAGAACATGCTGATTACTTGTATTTTGAGCGCTTCAAAATGAATCTACATAATAACAAGGTATATTTCATATTTTTAAATATAGATAATTACATAAAATTGAGAATGAAAATAGGGAATGTGTCAAATAAACAACAGCCCTACCAAAGAGCACCTGTGAATTACCATAAGATTAAACAACCTTTTTTTCTAGAGGTTATTGATGTGTAAACCGGTGCGATAAAGTCCTAATCTAATTAAAAGTGCGATTGACTTTTATATTCAGTTTATGAGTACGAGCCATGGTTTTGTTCACTCATCAATGTAAATATAATGGAATTTGATGCGACTGTCATACAAGGAGGAGATTAAGCGCTATAAAGTCAGGTTCAATACACCATTTTCTACATTTGAAAATCCTGACTGTACCAAGTCAGGAATATCACAGTTGTTGTTCATTCGTTTGATTTGATTTATCATTTGATTGTGCTATTTGACTAGGGACTTTCCGTTTTGTTTTTCCCTCAGAGTTCAGTATTTGTGTGAATTTCCTTTTTATAAAAAGCTGACCCCACTCCCTTCCATTTTTTCCACAAACCACCACTATTTTCCATCTTGTAAGCAATAAAGTCATCACTTGGTACTTGTGACTTTTTGTTTTATAAAGGCTCATTTGTAAAAAGAATCGTAATCATAAAGGAGACAAATTAGCTAATTCGCACAGAACTGTCTATTACACTCGTTATAAAGATGTACAAATATGTATATTAGTTTTGTTAATTTTTTTTCATTAAAAAGAACATCACAAGTAGCATGATGCTAGAAGACATAACTGGGACAAAACGAATGCCAGCTTTCGATGTGTTTAAATTATCTATCAAATTCTTAGTGACACATTTGTTAGATCTTTTGAAAACACGAGGAAATATAGTCCAGCAAGACGAAGTTCAATGGGTCCTGACAGTTCCAGCAATCTGGACTGATAAAGCTAAGAGATTTATGAGATCTTGTGCTGAAGCAGTAAGTATAAAAAAAAGAAGATGTGGTATGATTGCAAATGAGATAATTCACCACAAGAGACCAGAATGCCACAGAAATTAACAACTATAGGTCACCGTATGTTTTTGTCATTTGTTTTAGCACTTAGTTATAATATGGAACCACATTTATTTTAGGAATATGACTTATAGTTTTCGTTAAAGCATATACGATGCAAAGTTAGTACACATATTTATATTCTTTTATTATTTTTCAAAGAAGGCACGAAAAGCCGACTCGGAATTTTACCTAATATTTAGCATTGGCAGTAGATGGGTATCAAATCGTAGAATAAAAAAAGGGGTTCGAACATCTGAAAAAAATTCCCTAACCTGACTATGGCTACATTCATAATATAAGACCAAAATAACAAATGAAATACTATTTTCAGGTTTATGACATTAAGTAACTTGCTGAAATTTGGCTTTTTACATTAAAAAGGGAGCTATGGCACTTATTCATTCATTTTGTAAAACGAATTCTCTTTGAAAGAATGCTCTGTTTATTAAAGGCTGGTATTCAAACAAAGAATTTGATCGTTGCACTTGAACCAGAGACAGCATCAATCTTTTGTCAATATTTACCCACTGAAAGACTAAATGGTTCGGTACCCGGTTTTGCAATGACTTCGGAGGGGACAGAGTACATGGTGGTTGACCTTGGAGGTGGGTGTTACATACATATTTAAACCGAATTTTAAAAAAAACATTATGATTGTAAAAAAGGATAAATCTATAACCTAAAAGACCTTAATTTTATACTAGTGAGTTTTAAGTTTTTAATTTTGAGTATTTAAGAACATTTGAATATAGATGGAGAATAGTTGACAACGAAACGTTTCCTGGGTTGATAATGCTAATTGAGGCTTGTAAATATCTCATAAAAAGGAAAAGGTTTGTTGATTAAATGTTTTTGAAAAGAAGACGCGTGTGTGCAAATATCATAAGCAGATATTTTGTCATCCATGACTGTGAATTATAAACCTAGAAATTTACTAAGATCAAAAATCAAATACAAGATGTATATCTTTTTATATTTAAGACGAATCTATTCAGTTCTGTTTATTTTGTTATATTACAATCTTCAACCACAGTTTGTATTTTGTCGTTCCTCTAGGCGGTACTGCAGACATAACAGTTCATCAGAAAGTAGCAAATGGTCGCCTGAAAGAAATACACAGAGCTATGGGAAATGATTGTGGAGGTACATCGGTTGATAGAAGGTTCTTCGATCTTTGTGAAAAGATCTTTGGAGACAAAATAATGAAATCATTGAAAGAAGAAAGCCCCCTTGCATATTTGGACTTGGTAAGAGAATTCGAGATCGTCAAGAAAACACTTGAAACTAAAAAACCTAAAGTTACTATAACAATACCGTTTGTTGCACTAAACACAATGTGCCAGGAAGTTCACAAAAAAGATCTACAGTCTGTACTTAAATCTTCCTCATACTCAGAGGAAATAAAACTAACACATGATAAGATTCGTATGAGCCTCGAGTTTTTTAAGGATCTTTATATACCTTCAATTAACAATGTGATAACTCTCATGAAAGAGATTTTAGGAGAAAAGACATTAAAAGGCGTGACACATTTGTTACTGGTTGGAGGATTCTCAGACTGTCAGTTTATAAAAGACGCAGTTAATACGGAATTCCCGGAGAAAAGAATAATTATTCCAGAAGAAGCCAGTCTTTCAGTGCTAAGAGGGGCCGTTTTGTTTGGCCATAAGCCAGAGTATATCCAGTCACGAATAATGCGATGCAGTTATGGTGTGAAAACAAATGTCCCTTGGGATAACAGAAAATATGATGAAAAACATTATGTAGTCATGGAAAAGGAGGAAAGGTGTGACAACATTTTTTCTCTTATCGTCGGAAAAGACGATAGCGTTGAAGCAGGAATGTTAGTTAAAAAATCTTTCTTTACACCTTTCAAACATCAAGACAAAATGGACATCATGGTATATGTATCTGAGGAGGCAACACCGGGATATATCGATGAACGATGTTCTTTGCTTTGTACACCGACAATAACTTTTTCTGACACCTGCGAGGATCAACGCTGGGTAGACGTAGAATTTGTCCTTGGAAATACGGAAATTGACCTTAAGGCTCATGATAGAATGTCTGGGGAGGCGATATCAGCAAAGTTTAATCTGATTTAATGATTATCAGCTTGAATGAATTATCAGCTGCGTCTTAAAAATCCCTGCTACAGTTAGGACTACCTCATAGATACATTCTAAATTTCATTTTGTACTGAAGAGTGTATTATCGTCGATTCCTTGCATAACTTAATGGTATACTAAGGTTTATATATTTTTACATTTTAAATATATTTCTCTTTCGCCAAAATTTTTGGCAGACTTGTAAACAGTGACATCCAAAAGCACAATGTTTTTGTCGGGGGAGGGGAGGGATAGTTATACAAAAAATCATATGTTTCGGTGATCTTACATCATACTTGTCAACCTGTGACGATGAAAATGCAGGTCATGACCTGCATTGAAGAATCAAATCTCAGGTCATAACGCGTACAAACTTTTTCGAGCTGAATTTCAGTATTTATGGTACATTTTCTTATAATGTATATCAAAGATACCAAAACATGAATGCATGTTCACTTGGTTAAGTCATTTTAAATCTTATTTATTATTATTTCATTGCACTTTTAAAGATTTTTATAAATTTGTGTAACACAGTCTTATGTTCTTTACTTTTTGTCATCATCTAAAATTTATTTATCAAATGTAATTTTAAAATGAGACTACTGGCTATGTAGCCTTTATACATGCCATGTAGAGGTATTATATTTATGAACATTCATATCTTAATTGAGAAGGAAATTAGACTATGATAAAATATAGTAATACAGTTAAAGGAAGTATAAATGTAAAAAATTGTATAAAGGTATAAAAATAATACAAAGTTATTTTTCAATATGTATTTGAGTTTTATATTTTTATGATTTAATCTTTTTCACTCATAAAACGTAAATATAAAAAATAATTTTGAATGGTGACAAATAAGGGGAAGTAACTCTAGTTCAAATATGTTTGTAAACCAGTAGTGCAATTTATTTACGACCTAAAGCTAAGGTAATTGGTGTTAATTAACAGTGTGTTTGACACCAAAGCTGTCGAGTGAAGCCATGCACTTAATGGGTCACTTATTTTGACAGTTTACATAGCTAGATGAACTGCCTGTTCATGGAAGAATTACGAATTTGCCGGTATTTCAAAGAAATATTACTTAAGAAAATCAATCTCAAGGCTAAGAAATACAGGTGAAATCGGGTCATTTTCGGAATTCCCGGGTTATTTCAATGACCCGGCGGGTGTCCCGGGTGATCCCTCAGAAGTGTGAAAATCTCGGGTCACACCCGCAGAATACGGGTCAGTTGACAGGTATGTCTTACATTTGTTTTCTTTTTATCATTGTTTGTTTGATAAACGACTACGTTATCTTAATTTATGTATTTGTATTTGCTGTTTGTGACAAAAAAAGTAAGTAATTGGACAGAATAGTAATGAATACGAGTTTTGTTTATTTTGACACGTATTTAGAATTTACCATATAGCAAAGAAACCTGGTTAAGATTGAAGATTCTATATTGATCTATGTCTATTTATTTTGAGGTTTGTGAAGAGAAAGTTAGCAGATGCTATTGTTACATATGTAGAAAAAAAATCAGATTTACAAAAGATAAAACATTTCTTAGAACAATTTTAGGATCCTTTTGTGACTTGATTGACCTGGAAACATCCAGGTTATAATATTGACTATCAATATTTTACATTTGTACCAGCTAATTGAAAGTGACGTTCTGTGAGAAGTATTGAGGTCTACCGCTAGTTTTTTTGTTCATCATCTAGTGTGAAGGCTACACTACCAGTGAAATATGTACATTTTATTTGCTTATTGGCCAGGGGTCCATATTCGAAGCACATTCACAAGGATTTCAAACACAGATAAAACATGAAAGTAATTAAGTTTTGGTTTTTAAATAGGCAACATATATAGCTCTATGGTCCACAAATTGTCAATAACATATGATAAAAGAGAGAGGGTTATCAAATGGTTAAAAGCTCATAAATGTGACATTGCCTTTTTGCAAGAAACGCATTTTGACGAAAAAGTAAGTAAAGAAATGTCGATACAGAAAGATTTTAATATATTCTGTAGTCATGGCACGACAGCAAGTAGGGGGGTCGCTATTTTATAAGGAGTAGTTTAAATGTTACTGTTATTAATGAAAATCGAGACGCTGACGGGAGAGAAATTCTGCTCAATATACAAATTGACGAAACAATATTTACGTTGGTATGTATATATGCACCAAATTATAAAGCATCTAGAAATACGTTTTTTAAAATGGTAAGTGATAATATAAAAAAATTTGGTATCGGTATTCCGATTATTGGGGGAGATTTCAATGATACTTTACATGTTATAGATAGAAAAACAACACGACCAAATAGCCAGATTTCAAAACCAGTAAATAGTTTGAAATTAATGTTAAAATCAAACAAACTAATCGATATCTGGAGATGTTTGAATCCAAACGTTGAACAATATACATGGCGGAGGAGAGATAAAACTCAGGCAAGTAGAATAGACATGATACTAATTGGCACAGATTTTAAGTCATTGGTAGAAAATTGTAAAATTAAACCAGCTGTAATTAATTCTACTGATCATCAAAGCGTTTTCTTAAGTATTAGGACTGGTGTGTCAGAAAGAGGTAAGGGATATTGGAAGATTAACAACTCTATTTTAAAAGAGGAAAAATACAAAGAGATAATCAGTAATCTTATTCATAAATATACTAATGGAAATAATAATATCGATTGTCAATTATTGTGGGACGTTTTAAAAGTAGAAATCAGGGAGGTAAGCATAGCATATTGTAAGAATAAATCAAAGGCAAACAGAGAATAAGTCGGGAACTAGAAAAAAACCTGGAAGAGAGAAATAAGATAAGAGATGCATTACCACAGGAAGATGCATATTTAGATGAAGAAATAAAAGATTTAGAACTAAAAATAGTTAAGATATACGAACAGAAAGCTAGAGGCGCACAGGTTAGGTCAAGGGAGAAATGGGTTGAATATGGGGAAAAAAATAATGCATATTTTTTAGGTTTAGAAAAACAAAGACAGGTAAAAAAGTCGATAAATAAACTAAGTGACGAGAATGGAAATATAACAACAGACCAGGCCGATTTATTAACAAAAATTAAACAATACTATGAAAAACTGTACAGTTCCAAATGTCAAAAAAAAGATTTAGTCGAAAATTATATTTGTGAAACTGAATTAGAAAATAATTCAAATAATGTTGACAAATCAGTTTGTGACGGAGAAGTAACAATCGAAGAATGTACTTCAGCTATTAATACAATGAAATTAAATAAAGCACCAGGGCTAGATGGTCTAACAGTTGAATTTTATCAGATGTTTTGGGATAAAATAGGTTATTTTCTAGTCAAAGTTTTGAACACTGGTAATGAAAAAGGAAGTCTTTCGCACTCACAACGTACTAGTATTTTGACATTATTGTTCAAAAAGGGGGATCATTTATTATTAGATAATTATAGGCCAATTTCCTTACTAAATGTAGATTTAAAACTATTGTCATTTGTTCTAGCGCAACGTTTAAAAAAGATACTACCAAAAATTATTAATGACGATCAAACAGGATATATTAAAACCAGATTTATTGGTTTTAATTTGAGACAAATTCAAGATATTATTGATTATGCGGATGCATATTCGATTGAAGGGGCAATAGTTTTTGTAGATTTTACTAAAGCTTTTGATTCTTTAGAATGGGATTTTATGTTAATCACTTTGAAACATTTTGGATTTAATGAATCTTTTATAAACTGGGTAAAAACATTATATACTGGGTTACAAACTTGTGTTATTATTAATGGATGGATTTCAGAAATATTTCATAACTCAAGAGGAATAAGGCAGGGGTGTCCCTTATCAGCTCTTCTTTTCGTTTTATCCGTGGAGATCATGGCTTTAAGACTTCGAAAAAACAGAGATATCAAAGGGTTCGTAGTTAAACTAGATAATAAAAATCATAGAATTAAGATTTCACAATTAGCTGATGATACTACTTTATTTCTCAGTAATAAGAAAGAAATCAAAGCTGCTATGAATGAAATAGAAATTTTTGGATCATTTTCTGGGTTAACTTTGAATAAAAATAAAACAGAGGGTATATGGATAGGAAAACTGAAAAATAGTAAAGATAAGGTAGCTGGGATTAATTGGACAAACAAACCAGTCAAAGCATTGGGAATATATTTTGGTCATAACAGAGAAGAATGTGAAAAATTAAACTGGGAGAATAAAATTGAGAAAATGAATAAACTATTTCATTTATGGGGGAAACGTAATTTAACTTTAATCGGGAAAATTCTTATTATAAAATCATTAGTTTTACCACTTTTTACATTTTTGGCAAGTGCCTGTACAGTTCCGGAGGAATTCAGAAAAGAAATAGAAAGTAAATGTTATAAATACATCTGGGATGGTAAACCAGATAAAGTTAAAAGAAATACCATGATAGAGTCAAACGAAGAAGGGGGGTTACAAATGATCGAAATACAAAGTTATTTTATGTCTCTAAAAGCATCTTGGGTAAGTAAACTCATTAGTAATGATATTTCAAACTGGAAGTTGATTCCATTAAAATATCTCAGTGATGTTGGTATTAATTGGTTAATTTTTAAGATGAATTTTGAAAAGAAGAAAATTCTGGATTATATCAAACATATCCCTGAATTTTATAGAGAAGTATTTAAATGTTGGGTAATATCAGGCGGTGGACAAACAAAAAAACCTACCAACTTCACAGAAGTAAGGAAACAGGTAATTTGGGGGAACAAACAGATTAATTTTAAAAATAAAACTATTATTTTTGAAAATTGGATTAAGAGTAACTTGATATTTGTCAATGATATTATAGACGACACTGGTAATATATCTCAACATTTTATTTTGGATAAATTAGAATGCAAGATTAATTGGATTGCAGAAATAAATATTTTTAAAAAAAGCCATTCCAAAAGACTGGCTTCAGATGTTACAGTCTGAAAGTTCTATTAAAAGTATTGTAAATATTCCTAGACAGAAACTAATCTGGAAAGGTAATTACATTGAGGCTTCAAATTTTTCAACAAATATATTATATAAGTCAATTTGTAAAGATAAAACTGAACCATCAATTGGTGTTAGCAAATGGATGCGTATTTTACAAATTAATGAAAACCTTAGTATTAACCAACTATATGTTTTCATGTTTCATTATTTAGAAGAAAATAAGTTAAAAATATATAGATGGAAACTTTTACAATTCATATTACCAACAAAACAATTATTGTTTAAATGGAAACAGACGAATGACAATCTATGTAATGTATGTAACGAAGAAGAAGATTATAACCACTTTTTTATTTCTTGTCGATTTTTAGAAAAATTTTGGAAAAGTATTCATGAGTTAATGATAAAATCAAATTTAAATTTTAGAGTATCATTAAAGCAATTAGTCTTTGGATATAAAATTTTTGACAAAAATTATTTTGGTCAGAATTATTTCATAACAATCTTAGGTTTTTCCATATACAAATCATATTATGTATCTAATCAGAAATTGACAAAGGTAAATGTTTATCAAATTTTTGTTCGAGAATACATAAAAAGATACAACGAAAACAGAACAATGAAACTTAATCCATTACAAACGTCACTAAAAAGAAGTTTAGACGATTGATAGAATAAAACATAATGTATTAAAATGTTGTATAATTGTATTTCAAGAAATTTATACATATCATTATAATATATACATATATACCAGCAGCTGATTGCTAACCTGGGCAATCGGTGGAATATTACAGGATGCATCAAGAAAAGCTTGGTTTCTTGGTGTAACAATGTAACAAGCATATTTGATGAATTAATATATAATGTTGTTAAAAAAAAAAAAACATATGATAACGACTTATATGATTCCGTAGCTAAAGAAAACAAAAAACAAACATACAACTGAAGCAAACTACTAAATAAAAATTGAAGTATACAAAAGTAAAAGACAACAGGCAATAAATACACTTTAAATTGATACTGCTATTTCTGCTTAGACCATATAAGACTGATTCATTTATTGCTGTAGTATGGTTCATGGTCTATTAAAGGACTGAAATCAAACCATTCAACGGCTGGTTCAATGATCCATCAATGAATTGTTGAAAGTATGTCTTAACGTGTAGAGAGCGTGGGTCTCTCTCTAAACAAGTCATTGCATTCTTGTTATTAAATTAACAACAACAGTATACAATGTATCTATATCATAAAGGTATTTAAATGTAAATATGATATACTTTTAAAAATAGGTCACAAAAAGTCAATAAATAGACTAACTACGAAGTTTGTAACAGGAAGTGTTAATCATTTGATGTGTGTGACGAGTGAGTAAACTTATTAATGTTTTGAGCAAACAGTTGTTTCATTTTCTCCAGTTTAATTCATTTCATTATTCAATATTGACTGGGTAACATATTAATTTCATATGTACTTTCAGTTCTATTTAAAGCAGCGGTAGGTTATTGCATGCCACTATCTTCCACACATTTATATTGTCCAAAAATGTTTTTTTCAGACATTTTCTGTATTATTCAAACCCTCATATTAATCATGTTTATTGTTTATTTAACTGACTAAATGCAGTAATATAAAATTAACTTTGACCTATTCACACTTTTTAAGCAGCAAAAGAGGGTAGTTTAATGATATCATTCGAAATATTATTATATTAAATATTCTCATATTGTGTTTACCATATCAACAAGAGGGTCGTGATGCGGTTAGCGGGATAGAGAATAGCAAAAAAATAAAAATAGAGAAAAATTAGTCACAATTATAATTAAAGAGAATAATGGGGTGCAAAATATAAAGATTAGAAATAGAAAATAAAACTATTAATTAAAACAATACATACTAAAGAAAGAACGATATATACAGAATATAAATATCGTATAATTATACAAACAAGAAAATAAAGTAGCATCTTTTTCAAGAGTGTTTTACAGAATAAGAGTCGGTGAAAAGATAAGGAAAAATGCCTTTGAAATTTTAACAATTCAGAAATTGAAAACTCCTCAACGAGACCCTTAACCATTTTAAACATTTGGTACTCCAGCATATTATTTGCACTGCCATAAGGATTTATAGATATATAATACGGAAACACTTGGAAGTTCGGTTTACCTTTGTTATGTTTATATTAATTACCCTTAGTTTCCTTGTGGTTTTGTTATCTTTGTTTGTCGATCTAACGTGAAAAAACTTTTCTTTTTCACTCTCAAACACAATAAAGTAAGAGGTAAACCACTGGAGTTGATCGGGCTACACAAATACGGTCGTTCATGAACTACCAAGTAAAAATGTTGCTCGAGTGGAGCTTGGGTACGATTGTGAAAGAAGTATAAGTCACTTTTGATTTGGTCGGGAACGTTAAATTATCGTAGTATCACACTGATTAGTAGGATCTTCAAATGTTCAGAGGAGAACAAAAGTGTGGCTGTGCCTGGTATAGAATGAGTGTCACACTCTCTTGACATTAAGGAACCTTTGCATCAATTTTCTGGTTGGCCGGTTGCAAAGCAATAGGTTAATATTATATTCACATTTCAGGACAGAAAATAACCTTATTTAGCGTAGATCGAATCATTTTTTACCAAAGGGAAACAGGCACACCAGACAGAAATGAAACGATGATTTTACAGGTGAGATTAATATCCCTTAAATTTTATCTGCCTTCTATTAATTCCATCTCGGTAGACTAATACTTTGTTTACAATCTAATACATGATATGTTACAACGAGTAGTACATGGTTAAACACATAATATAAAAATCGGATCGATTTGTCTAACTCACTTAGAAATTGAAAATAACATTTCTTAAAAAAAATAAAAACCCTTTCTATTCATTTTATGTCTTATAGAAACAGTATAGTCTATATTTCATCACTGAATTTTTCAAGTCATACTCAAATAATATATCATTAAAAATTGCATCATAACAAAGTTGTTCGTTCCAAACTAGTAATGTTTAAATAATTGATGAAGGCTTTCGTTTAGTCTGTTCAAAAAAATCTACGGACAGACATAAAAGGACAGAATATAATTTAGCAAATGACTATCAATGATAGCATATAAATTGTAAAAATTGAGAATATTAAATTCCTGGTTTTGCCGGGTATTACTGTAAAAGAAAACCAGATTGCACTTTGATAAAAAAAAATAAAAAGAGAAAAGGGGGGGGGTCATTAATTAAATTCCATAGAACACTGAATAGAAAATCAAGAATATAACCAAAAAGAAGGTTTATCTTGGGTTCTCCGGAATGGTTAACAGTTCCTTTTCCAACACTGTACCACGCCACATGGCTCATGGAAAATAAGCATCATAGTAAAGAAATGTGTGTCACGATCAGAGCAATTGGTGCGTGCTCACATTGACACATATATTCCGGTCAACCACATCATGATGGTATCCGTGAAACTTGATATAGACTACTGTCGTTGAGACTGTATAGTAACATGGATGATTATTTTTCATTTGAATTTCGAATAAAATCTCTTCTGTCTTTTTCAGAGAAGTGAATTTTTAGATTTTTTAGATATTGCACTATATCTTCGCGTCGTTGTCCACTTTTCATAAAAAGAATGAGGGATTAATTTACTACCCTTACTTCCATCTCAGAAGTAGTTATTTGCCCTATGTGATTCCTAATCGTTTTTGTTATTGTGTTACATTTTGTTTTGTTTTTATATTATTCAATATACAGCGAAGGATTGACCTTTAAAGAACCTTTAACCCATACCGAACCCTATCTATAACCGAATCTATAAAGAAATTATAGAAAATTTAAATTTCCTTACTAAAAGTTTCCAGAAATACAAAACCTGAAATCAAGGTAATAAAAAAAAATCCTTGGATTGGTTCTTCTGAAATGGACGCAGATTGTGTCCATATGTTAACAAAATCCAGAAAGTGATATTCAGATTTGAAGAAAAAAAATATTTGATCTAGAAGAGGGTTATTCTTAAATTTTAAACATGCCTACGAAAAGCAATGTAAAATTACCATTTATATATCTATTTAAAAGAGTTTTACAAATAAAAGGTATTCATACAGAAAATTATAAATGATATAATATATACTTCTAGTTTTAGGACAAATTGATAAAAGATGGAAGATTCAGAGAAATACCTAATGGTTGCTGCTTTAGACTTTGGTACTACGTACTCCGGCTATGCATTTTCAATGCGGAGTGATTTTTTAAAACAACCATTAGATATACAGGCTAACCCAGTATGGAAGGCTGGAAGCCAAAAATTTATGTCATTAAAAACACCAACATGTCTATTATTAGATAGCAAACAAGAGTTTGTAGCCTTTGGGTTCGATGCAGAGGATCAGTGGACAGACTTGCTTTATGAGGAAGAACACGAAGAATATTATTTTTTTGAGCGCTTCAAAATGAATCTGCACAATAACAAGGTACTTTATTATTGTCAGTTTTTTATTCGTTGGTTTAATAAAAGCCGTTCAACGCTAGGTATCTTCTTCCAAATTAAAACCATAAAAAAACTGTCATACACAGAAGACAACAACTTCCTTTCATTTGTGATTGAAATACAGCCAGTAAGTTTTGATATTGGGAGTTGTAGAACAAATATATTATATCCTGAACGTCATCATTTTGATAGTAGGATCCTCGAATAGGGGTTCCTGCTTGGCTGTGTAGAATGACTTCCAGTTGTTATTTTACTCACCTTCTGGCAAAGACGAAAGGGCGTAGAGGCTATCAATTTATCCGTCCGTCTGTCTATCAGTCCGCCAAATCGGTTTTCAACATTTATTTTCGAGCTTGAAGAAATTGATTTATATTTGGTTTATAGTTACACCTTGATCAGCCACAGTTAACTTTTTTATTTTTTTCTGGTGTGATGATTTTGCGGAGAGATATGGTTCTTGGACTGAGTTAGAAAATTCATTCAAGTAATCAGTTGTCAGTACTTAATTTTCATACTTAAAGATATCGATTTGTTATTTTTTATATAGTTTAACCATGACAAGGTAGGGATCAACTTTTAATTTTCTTCCGTTCATATGATCGTTCTGTTTAAATTGGTTTTTTTTTTAATTTATTGAAAGAAAACTTTTTCATATGTTGTCATTACCTAAAGATAGTGTTCAATATTTTCACTAGGAATTGTTAATCTGTAGGGGACCATATATTGCCATGCATGGTGTTGGAATATCATGTAGTAATTAATTGGAAAAGTAAAATCCCCAAAATACTGAACTCATAGGAACATTCAAAAAAGAAAGTCCCTTGGAAGTGGAAGTTGAAGTGGTCTTTAGATGACATATTTTAAGCTATGTTACACACACAACCTTATACATCTTAAGCTTTCAGTAGTTCTTGATGACGGTTAATTGAGACATGCTTATTAAAAAAATACACATTGTAAAATGTCGAAGCAAACGAATAACAAAAAAACTTCATAAGAGTAATAAATGATAAATCATGCATGCCTACAAATAAAGGCAACAGTAGTAAACCGCTGTTCGAAACTCATAAATCGATAGAGAAAAAACAAATCCGGGTTACAAACTAAAACTGAGGGAAACGCATCAAATATAAGAGAACTACGACACAACAGAAAAACACATTAAAATGTAACACACACAGAAACGAACTATAATATAACAATGGCCATTTCTCTGACTTGGGACAGGGCATTTTGAAATAAAAATGGTGGGTTGAACCTGGTTTTATGGCATTCAAAATCTTCCGCTTTAATGGCAATGTTAATTGTAACATTAAAATGACAATATTACATGACAGGACTACAATACAAATAAATGAAAGAAAATATAGGACAGAGAAACAAATGAATAATAGCCAACAAATGAACCAGTTTAAACAATTAATTCGCCAGACGTGCGCAACGTCCACACAAGACTAACCAGTGACGCTACGTTTGGAAGCCAACACAAGTACAAAGTTGAAAAGCACTGAGGGCCAAAAGTCCCAAAACAAAATGTAACCAATACGCCTGGGACAAAAACATCATTATTATTTAGAATTTAGAATAATTCATACTTTTGTGAACAGTAAATTTTATAATACAATAATTTCATTTGTTAAAACAATTGTGTATTATGTTTTCATTATATTTATAAAAATAGAATATTACAAGTGGAATGCTGCTAGAAGATGTTACCGAGAAGAAACAGCTGCCAGCTTTTGATGTGTTTAAATTATCAATCCAATATTTAGTGAACCATTTGTTAGATGTTTTGAAAAATCAAGGAAATGTCGTAAGACACAACGAGGTTCGATGGGTCCTTACAGTTCCTGCAATATGGACGGATAGAGCCAAAAAGTTTATGAGGTCTTGTGCTGAAGCGGTATGTAAAGACAAATAAGATATTTTAAAAGTCGTAAATTCATTTACAGTAACTCACGCAAGAGAGACATCAAAAGCTTTTAGAAGATCGCTCGAACTCTAAGCGAGGCGAGGTCAGAAAGGATATCCAGTTGTCATGTATCATCCGCGATGCAAATTCACAATTAGCAAAAATTATTACGACATTAAATTGCATTAAATACCAGACGATAAAACTGTTTTCAAATATTATAAGCATGTCTCCATAAATATTTTTGTTTTTGTTTTTAATGGGAATATATATACAACAATTTTACATAGTGTATGAAATCATCAATAATAAAATAGAGAAATGGAAATGGGGAATGTGTCAAAGAGACAACAACCCGACCAAAGAGCATGCAACAGCCGAAGGCCACCAATGGGTCTTCAATGCAGCGATAGAAACTCCCACACCTGGAGGCGCGATTCACTAGGCCCTTAACAAAAATGTATACTAGTTCATTGATAAAGGACGTCATATTAAACTCTGAAATATACACAAGAAACTAAAATTAAAAACATACAAGATAGTGATAAGTTGGTAATAAATGCTTAATTTATTGAATTAGAGTTTACAGTAGTTTTATAATAATTATATATTTAATTTACCTGTTTAAAAAAACTTTGAATTTTTAAATACTCAGGCTTTTTACCGCAGGAATATACTACCTTAGCTGTATTTAACGAAATTTAACGAATTGTTTCAACTTCGTTTATTATATGGCCTTTTTTTTATCTTTTTTTTATTTGAGAATAACTGATGAGTTTGTTGTAGACGAAACGCGCCTTCAAAAAATATCAATCTTTTTTTCAATGCTAGTATCTATGTTTAGTTTATTTACCGATATTCAATGTTTTTGAATCCATTTAGAATATACAATATGTTGTCTCATCATCGAATTGTTCAAAGTTTGGTGGACAGCTTTACACTTAAAGAAATTTAACTCACGTTAGCATTTTCGTTGAATGCATTGTAGAGCAAATTATCTTTTGGGATACACCTGTAGTTTATAACTAAGTATTATAAACACAAGCACAAATTGGGACTTAATTGATACGTTTTGCTTTAATTTAAACATTAAGAAGCTTACATGCCAATATGAAAACACAATTTAAAAATATAAATAAGGATGTTCGAAGAATTATATCTTATGAAAATTTGTCTTAAGTTACAAGATAGATTTAATATACTTTTTATATTTCGAAAACACGGGTCGCCCATATCATACCTTTAACAATGATTGTGGAAAGTTCAAAACGGAAAGTCCGTAATTAGAAAACTATTGAAAATGATGATTTCGTTTCAAACGAGATAAGAATGTGTTTCTTAAGTGATATCTAGATAAACAAATCAATGTAAAAACTAATTCAACGACTATAATACAATTATTTCTAATTGTCGAAAACGAAACCGTGGCAAAAATACGAAAAACGACGAAAAGTCAAACAACACTTCACAAAACACATAAAACTTCACTTATTAAATGCTCAACGTGATGAGAATCTGGCAAAAATTGTATGACCCCGAGAAAGAACGTCTACTCATACCGTTTGTGTTAGGAAGGGGACCAGCAAACAGTTCAATAGTTATATATGGTGTTCCTTGTCGGTCGAAAATTTATGCCTGTAATCTAGTTACCTACCATCTCCTATTTCATTACAGTTCATTACCATGAGATATTGCAATATTTTTCTATTATTAATCAAGTTTTCCCTATATTCAAGGCTGGTATACCAAAAGACAACTTATTTCTCGCACTTGAACCAGAGACGGCATCAATTTTCTGCCAATACTTATCCACTGAGAAGTTGAAGGGTTCTGAACCAGGATTCACTATGACATCGGAAGGGACAGAGTATATGGTTGTTGATTTAGGAGGTTAAGTATTGGTTACATTATATAAAACATATATTTTATATCAACAATATATCTATTTCATTGCAATACAAATGTTTTCCAGGACTGACGGTTGCAATTATAGGTGTAGTATTTGTTACATTATATAGAACCTTTTTTTTTATAAATTCTGGTTTACACCTTCTAACATTTCATATTTTCGTCTTTGGTACATGTACATATATATTTATGTCAACAATTGGATATATTTATTTCATTGAAATCTCATTCTAATACAATGTTCTTCGAACACTGACGCATGCAATTACAAAGATTTAGATTAGTCGGTCTTGCAATGATCGGCCTTTCCCGAATAACATTGTCTGGTATGAAAATTCTGAAATCGTTTTGCAGAATAAGTTAAACAATGAGCTTTTTCTCTCCTGACTTGAAAGCCCCTATGTTATTAGAGCGCTTGTCGGAGTTAACTGCCTTCGGTTAGGCTTCGGACCACGAAACGTTATGTAACACTGAAAATGAGAAAAAAATAGCTTTTGGATTTCTTAAAAGTTGATAAATTTTTATAAATAAAACATATATATGTGTTCAGAGCGATAACGGTATATGAGTATCTTACTTTGTTCTAGTCCATTCAGATGCTATTGTATTTCATTTGGTATATGTACAGCCTCATTTTTACATTTCACCTTACCCGAACCAGCTATTTTAACTCGTATTAAACAAAGCGTAATTAAGGTCCACGCTTTGCAGATGCATATTGGAAAATCTCTTGCTGTCAGTAGTTTTTCAAGGTTATATTTTATGTGCCAAACAATACGCCAGCTCGACGTCTGTAACGTCACATGCCCAAAAATGACATCACACTGTAATGACTGTTACATTTAGACACCAATTAAAAAAAATATTACACTATTATATCTCCGGACTCTTAAATGAAAGAAATACAGCAGTATTGAGAAGTTTGCATAAACTAAAGCATGCACATATGTGTCCCTTCTGCACATTCGGTGTTGACACGCATGACCCGTCGTCAGAAAGAGGGTTAACCTGGTTACATGAAAGATAGATTTTGCCGGGATAATTATTGCTCAATCTTTAATTTTCTAAATTATGTTTTGTACACTTATGTCTTTTTTGTCTTTTTTTTTCATGGCGTTGTCAATTCTTTGTCGATTCATGAGTTTGAATGTTCTTTGGTATCTGGGCCTCTTATTAGAACAGTTAAGTTTGAAATTGTTACATAAGTGTATGTTAAAACTCCGATGGATGAAGTTATTGGTTTTATTATCTTTAATAACATTTTCATCATCACTTGGCGTCCGTCCTACGTCGTCGTCTGTTAACTTTTACAAAGATCTTCTCCTCTGAAACTAATGAGCTAAATTCAACCAAACTTGGTCACAATTATCATTTGGGTATCTTGTTTAAAAAATGTGTTCGATGACTCAGCCCGCGTACCAAAATGACCGCCATGGTAAAAATAGAACATAGTGGTAAAATGTAGATTTTGGCTTATATCTCAAAAACCAAAGCATTTAGAGCAAATCTGTTAGATTAAAATAGTTCATCAGATTAAGATCTGTCTGTCCTGAAATTTTCAGACGTATCAGACATCTCGTTGTTGGGTTGCTGCCCCGGAATTTGTAATTTTAAGGAACTTTTGCAGTTTGTGGTTGTTATCTTGAAAACTATTATAGATAGAGATAAACTTTAAACAGCAATAATGTTCAGTAAAGTAATATCTACAAATAAGTCCAATGAACAAAGTAATCAATTGACCTCTTAAGGAGTTATTGCCCTTTAAAGTTAGTTTTAGAAAATTTTCGCATTTTTTGTAATCTTACAAAAACTTCTCCTCTGAAACTTATGCGACAAATACAACCAAACTTAGTTACAATCATCATTAGGGTATGTAGTTTTCAAAATGTGTCCGATGATCCCGCCTGCCAACCAATATGGCCGACGTGGCTTAAAAGAGAACATAAGGGTAAAATGCAGTTTCTGGCTTATATTTCTGAAACTAAAGCATGTAGAGCAAATTGGACAATGTGTAAAAGAATAGATAGAAATAAACTGTAAACAGCAATAATGTTCAGCAAAGTAGGATCTACAAACAGGTCAACATGACCAAATTTTTTAACAATTTTCATAAATTTGTGGTAATCTTTCACAAAAGTCTTCTGAAACTAAAGCAAAAGTATAACAGTTATATAATTTCATGTATCAATTGTATAAAAATCTCAGGTGAGCGACACAGGCTCCTTGGAACCTCTAGTTTTTTCAAATATTTATTATGCTGTTTTCCATTAGCCATTGAGGTAATTTATGAACCATTCAAGTTAAACGTCGATGTTGATATTTATGTACAATCAGGTGGAACTGCAGACATAACAGTTCACAAGAAAGTAGCAAATGGTCGGCTGAAAGAAAAGCACAGAGCTATAGGAAATGATTGTGGTGGAACATCGATTGATAAAAGATTCTTTGAGGTATTTGAAGAAATATTCGGAAATACAATCATAAATTTACTGAAAAAAGAATGTCCGATTGCGTATTTGGATCTCGTTCGAGAATTTGAATCCCAAAAAAGAGCTGTTGAAACATCAAATAAAACCAAGGTAACCATGGCAATCCCATTCGTTGCACTTGATGAAATGTGCCAAAAAAGTCTCCAAAAGAATCTAAAGTCTCTGCTTGAAAACTCACCATATTCAAAAGAAATAATGTTTACAAAGGGGGGTAAAATTCGTATAAGCGTTGATTTCTTCAAAACGTTCTTTATGCCTTCAATTGAAGGCGTCATATCTCTAATGAGAGAAATTTTTCGAAATAAGTCACTGAAGAACGTCGCACATGTGTTAATTGTTGGTGGATTTTCAGAATGCAAGCTAATGCAAGATGCTGTTCGAAATGCGTTTCCGGATCAGAGAATAATAAATCCAAATGAGGCTGGTCTGTCAGTGTTGAAAGGGGCCGTTTTGTTCGGTCATAAGCCAGATTATATACAATCACGTGTCATGCGATGTAGTTATGGTGTCAAAACAAATCTTCCTTGGAATGAAAAAAAGTATGATAGAAAACATCACGTAGTTATGGAAGGGGAAGAAAGATGTGACAACATTTTTTCTCTTATTGTTGAGAAAAATGAGAGCGTTGAAGCTGGAATGATAGTTAAAAAATCTTTCTTTACACCTTTCGAAAACCAGGTCAGTATGGACATTATGGTGTATGTATCCGAAGAGGCAACAACACCAGGTTATGTCGATGATACGTGTTACTTGCTTTGTAAACCAACAATCACCTTTATAGACACCTGCAAGGATCGACGCTGGGTAGACGTAGAATTTGTACTAGGAAATACAGAAATTGACCTCAAGGCTCACGATCGAAATTCTGGGAAGGCGATATCAGCAAAGTTTAATCTAATTTAATCATATCGCGTATCAAATTGGTTACGGAAAAGACTTTTTGAGGTATAAGCTATAATGTTGACTTTTATCGTGCAATTATCTTTACCTCGTTGTTTTCCTTATATTCATATTTGAACTAAATCTTTTTATTTCAAAGTTTAATTCAGTTTCATTCATTGCCACATGTTTTACATGTTTCAGAAAGATATATTCACCTATGTTATATATTCATCTCATTATATGTAATAATTCTTTATACTTGTTGTGAACTATTATTTGAACAATAAGTTCTTATGCTGAGTTCACACGTAATTCGAATTCGATTCGCATTAACTAATTCGAATTAGTTTAATTCGCATTCGAAACATTTAACGTCCTAACGTCAATTCTAATTCGAATTGGAATACGCATCAAATTCGCTTTACTGTCCTAACGACGTTAATTTTTAATTCGGATTAACAAAAACGTATTTCTAATGCGAATTAGTTAATTCGAATTAGCCAATTCGAATCAATTCGAATTAAAAAAAAAATTAAAGAGTGTGTGAACGCGATTAGCGAATTTGATTCGCATTCGATTCGAATTAAAGTTACGTGTGAACGAGGCATTAGACTCCTCTCTTGTTAATCTAAAAGACTGTTATAGTTTCATTCTATATTTTTATTTTTTGTTTTATTCTATATTTTTATTTTTTTTTACTTCAGAAAATGCATGTACCAAGCTAAGAATATGATAGTTGTTTTTCATTCGTTTGATATGTTTGAGCTTTTGATTTGCCATTTGCAACTTTTCATTGGAGTTTCGGTATTTTATTTCTATCTTCTAGCACTTCATGGTAAAATATGTACATGCATTTGAGCAAATAAGATTTCCCATGATATTATCTACTAATATATTGAAATTTAAAATATGTTTTCTTAAGTATAATAAATATGTGTTTAGTTTTTACTTTGGTTTTACTCATTGTACATTACATGGCCAACGCAAAAACAAATGAAATCAATTTCATCATCTAAAGAATAATATGTGGAAGTTAAAAGGATGTTTACTCCTCTTTTCAAAATACAGAGATTTTTAAAGACTGTTATAAATTGATCAAAACTGAAAAAAATGGAAAAGGCGATAGGTCTTTGTATTGAGATATATAAGATACTGAAATTTGACGGAAATTGATTCGCTCATACATATATCACTGGAACCTTTTTTTTTTCAAAAGTAGGACAAAATTATAAGGCTTTTATGAAAAAAATGTGTCATAAAACTTCGAACTTCAAATTAGGGATAAAAAGTAAATCACAAAAATACTGAACTCCAAGGCAATTCAAAACGGATAGTTCCTAATCGATTTGCAAAAACAACCCCCATCACGCGATGTATAAGAGCTGTCAAATTGCTTACTTGGTACAGGCATTTTTCTTATGTTGATAAAACCTGGAATTATAGCTAGCTAAACTTGTATGACCGTCGCATCAAATTCCATTATATTGACAACGATGTGATCAAAACAGACATAAAAGGTAAAAATTTCACATATAGGGGTATGTGATTGCAGTTTTAAATGGCACCACACAAATCGATTTAGACGATTTCAAATATCTAACAAAAAGTCTTAAACTATGAAAAATGTATCTATTTAACAATGTTCACGCAAATCAAATTATAAAATATTATCTTTAATGTCAGTAGATACTGTCATTAGAATGGTTCAATCTTTTTATATTCCACTGTTTTAAATGTTAAAAGAGGATGATAATCCAGCACGAATAGTAATACATACTGTAGAACAAATTTTTAGTATTCCGTTCTTGCTTCACAAAAAGATTACCTTTTAACTTACAATAGAAAAAGAACAATCAAAATCCAATCTATCCTAGGTAGAAATAGTCAGTATAGTTCTCGCAAAATTGTTTCTAGTTTCCGACCCATATCGTTTTGCCAATCAAAATCCAATCCATCCTGGATAGAAATAGTCAGAATAGTTAAATTGTTTCCTGAGAATTGATCCATCTCTTATTGGCCATTTATAATACGTCACTTCCCCTCCAGTCAACCATCCAATCCACCAGCTGAAGCTACCAACTGTTGTTATTGTATGATCACAGAGTGATAACGTTGCGATAATTACCTCCCATTTCGGACTATCAATATATTCAACCTTGTTTGTCACGTGACGTGGCATGTTAGCTTTAGCCCAAGTCATGTTTTGTGAAGTTACTACAAAAAGAACATTTCTATATTTTGACAGAAAATAGTTGACAGATTTGGATAGATACTCTGGTGTTGCTATAACAAAACCATTTTGTTTTAAACGACTACTGATGAATATATCTCCTAGTCGAATATGGACGCCTACTAATGTTACCATTTTTCTGGATTCTCCATTGAGCTTGTGCAGAATTTGCCTAATATTGCGTTCAGCCTCGATTTGAATGTGGCGTCGAAAAGTTAATTGTTTCCTTAGTTCGTTCCTAAATTCATAGAAATATTTCCAGGACTGTAGACAACTAACTAGTCTGACATTTTGAGAATTGTTAAACCTTAAAAGACTATCGTCGTAAGCAGACGACTGTTTTTCCTGCCGGTAATTAAAAGTCTGACATATTTTCACGTCTGGTCGTACATCAACGTCAATGTTAAATACACGATTTATTTCTGTATTTTCACCTACAATTAATCGCATATTCTTTGATCTCGAAACACCAAAATGGGATGCAAATTGAAATAAGTTATTTCCAAACCTTGATCTAAAAACAGGACACAAATACGAAATATTACTGGTGTATTTATTTTCATTGTAATTGAAACTATTTGTGGTAGTATTTATGTCATGAGCATGTTCTACCGGTATTTCTCGACAGTTTTTTGTAAAATTGTTCCCGTGTTGAAATTTCCTGCATTTTGTATTATTCGATTTAAAGATGACAAAGAAGGATAGATGTACAACTAGTACATGTAGTATAGATGTAATTAATATCACTGAAAAAGAAAGCATAAAAATTATAACACAGAAAAAGAAAGCACACAATTTGTAAGACTGAAAAAGAGAGCTCACAATTGATAACACTGAAAAGGAAAGCACAAAATTGATAACACTGAAAAAGAAAGCTCACAATTAATAACACTGAAAAAGGAAGCACACTATTAAAAACACTGAAAAAGAAAGCAGACAATTGATATGATTGAAAAAGAAAAAAAACTCACAATTATTAGCAATGAAAAAGAAATCACACAGTTGATAACGCTGAAAAAAGCACACAATTGATAACACTGAAAAAGAAAGCACACACTTGATAACACTGAAAAAGAAAGCACACACTTGATAACACTGAAAAAGAAAGCACACAATTAATAACCTGAAAAAGAAAGCACACAATTGATATGATTTAAAAAGAAACAAAGCTCACAATTATTAGCAATGAAAAAGAAATCACACAGTTCATAACGCTGCAGAAAAGCACACAATTGATAACACTGAAAAAGAAACCACACAATTGATAACACAAAAAAAGAAAGGACACAATTAATAACACTGAAAAAGAAAGCACACAATTGATAACACTGAAAATTAACGCTCAAAATTAATAAAATTGAAATAAAAAACACACTATTAAAAACAATTAGTAAGAATGAAAGTGATTTGTTTCACACAACGAAAAATATCGTATTTGTTTAGAATAAACTTATCATAGATACTAGAATATAAATGTTGTATTTGCGTCAGACGTGCGCTTCGTCTACAAAACTCATCAGCTCGAATAAAAAAAAAAGTTAGAAAAAGATTAATAAAGAACAAAGTTGAAGAGCCTTGTTGATCAAATCACTATATTATACTCGATAATAATCACTCTTATCATCCTGATTGCGCATGTGTTACGTCCTCAGTTATATATAATTGTTGTCAAAGGTACCAGGATAAACCAGTATCCAGTTTATATAAAAACATAAGAACATGTGGTATGATTACTAATATGACAACTATCAACTGCAGTGCAAATGAAGTGGATTTAAGTAACGTTTGGCCACCATACGGTCTTCTGAGATAAGGAAAACCTATAATGTACAGTCAAATATAGACGGACATCGACTGACGTGACAATGACATTTCAAATGAGAAAAGTATCAGCGAAGTATATAACAAAACAATTTTACGAAAAACGAATATGACAGACATCAACTAACAACCATTAGCGACAACACGGGATAACAACCAATATTATGTGGCGAGATTAAACAGTTACATTGGTTACACTTAGTCACCTGAACATTTTAGATACTTTTCTGTTTTCTTTAAATAATTCAATTTTGGATGTAAAGGGTCTTCTGATTGACTGACATTGTTTTGTCAATTAGCTCATAAACACAATTGTATCAAGGACACTGACGTCAACAACGTTTTTCGTGATTGCCAATGAGACAACTCTCAACAAGAGACCACAATGACACAGAAATTAATAACTATAGGTCACCGTACGGCCTTCAACAATGTACACAGCCCATACCAACTAGTAAGCTATAAAAGGCCCCGAAATGACAATGTAAAACAATTCAAACGAGACAACTAACGGCCTTACTTATATCCATAAATAAACGAAAAACAAAGATGCAACACATAAACAAACGACAACCACTGAATTACAGGCTCTTTACTTGGGACAGACACATACATACATAATATGGCGGGGTAAAGCATATTAGCGGAACCCCCCCCCCCTAACCTGTGACAGTGGTATAACAGTACAACAAAAGAACGAACTATAAAAATCAGTTGAAAAAGGCTTAAATCATAAGATGGACAAAAATCTTCCACTTTTTACAAAACGAAGAAAGAACATCTTTGTTGACATGACGACACTCTTTCGAATCTATTTTAAATGAAGGATGTTATATTGGTCCTTTTTACAAAAGTTTTTAACCTTTCTTTCCTGAACGATATCGAGGTCCATGGCCATAGGGGACATATCTAAACTTAGACGATTTATAGTCTTAATTTAAGGGAGTATTAATTATACATTCACGTCTAATGTTACCGACGTACAATTTAAAATTAAACTTCTGCTGGTTTTTTGTATGTGTATGAAATTATAGGTGGTTCTATGTTATCGAAATTGGGAGGTATAAAGTTTTGAACGGTAGAGTCATTAAATATACTAGATAATTGATAAATTCAATACCTCTGCTATTATATCTAGTTTTTAAAAAAAGACGTTTATAAACTTCAGGTTTGTCGATACTCGGGAACAACCTATGGTGGCAAAAAGCTGTAATTATACACGAATATTCCTACAGTGGGCTGAAGAAAGAGATGGTGTCACACTCCTTGAAAATATCGTGTAATTTACTAATAGGTATTTGACCCAGTTCACATAATAATTGATGCCTACCATTGTTGTTAAATATAGATAGGAGATTACCAAGTGTATAATTTATACGATGTTTAACTCGTTGATTTGACTGATACGTTTGCCAAGCAATGTATTATTTCGTTGTCTTTTATCAATAATACTCATGATATCAATAGAAGGTCTAGACTACTCCGAAAGGGAGTAGTATACTTAACCTAAAAATAACTTCACGGTCCGATTACAAGCAAGCTAATCGAACTTTCTACCGTTACCTACCCACTCAATGCATTTTGCTGTAGACAGCTTTGATTACTTCGGATAAATAAAAGCCTCCATGTTTGCATCATCTTGCTCTGGTACTACTACCTCTATTACTTTTTTTTTCAAATATATCTTGTTTAACTAAATAAAGAAGTACTGGTCAAAAATGAAAAAAATATGGATTTGTAACTGACCTATGTAAAGAAGTTTCCTCGTCATATCAATTTGCAATTGTGACCATGGATTGGTAACTAACGTACGGAAAGACATTTCCTCTTCATATCAATTTGCAGTTGTGACAATGCTGGCATACTTCAACATGTCACATGTCATGGTCGACGTTTAATTAGTCAAATGTATTATATACTAATCGATCAAGAATCAAACTATCATAATTATGAAATAATTCGTAAATATATTGAAATGTGTTTTATCTCTGTCGATTTATAATGCAAATAAGATTAATATGCATTCATTTGAACCAAAATTTGCAAATCATGATTTCAAGAAATTTAATATCTATGTTTTCATATGATCTTTTCTATATCGATGTATAATTAGTATTTGTCTGGTTTTGGCCATGTTTATAGCCACCAAGTCGATGCCACAGCTGGTGACCGTTTTGTCTCCGATGGTATATCACAAAGTCAGTATCAGAGTTAACGACATAAACAGCTTTCGTTTAGGTTTAAACATATTTTATTTGTTCAAGTACAAATTGATACGAAACAAGTCAAACAGACTTATGAAGTCTTCTCCATTTAACATTTATAGCAAAATAATACAAAATATATGTATAAGCATGCATGTATAGATTGGTATATCTATTTAAAAAAAATAGCGATAAAAACAAATCATCTTAACATTTCGAGAGTGTTTTCTTATGTACCACTTTAAGGTGGTATGGGTGTCTTCCTCCATCTTGGATTGTAAAAACAGAGAATCAAAGGTCAATATTTTCTATCAAGCTAGCAAAATTTGATTCAGGAATGCAGATATTTAATGTGAATTTTCATTTAAAAGAACCAATTTATAAGATTATAACTTATGAATATTAATATTTTTGCAAATGTTGATTATTTTTGGTTGTTTAAAACAAAAATTAAATTGGCATTTTAAGGGGAGGTAACTCTAAAACAGTGCATTTTTCTGAAGGATTCTACATGAAATTTTCCTGTTTTGTATTTTAGCCGGAAAAAACGTACGGTGACCATATCTTTTCTTTTGATATTCTCAAAACATTGTCTGAAAGCCATCTTATCCTTAAGTATTTAACAATTCTATTTTGTTTAGTATCTAATAACAAAATGGTGTTTTTTCCTGTATAATCCATACAAAATGTGTCATTTTGTCACGTCCTGTAGCATGAGAAAATGCGCGGTGACCTATCATTTTTATTATATTTTTGAACATATATCAATAGATACTACGTTTTGGCAAAGTATGAACTAATTCTATCATTTTTATTTTAGACTCCCATACCACCTTAACAAGCAGGCTTCATACATTTTATTGTCATACTCATAAAATAAACCACCATTGAAGTGTCATAGTTTTCAGAATGGTTCAATCGTTTTATATTCCACTCTTTCATATCTTTAAAGAGGGAGATAATTGAGCACGAATAGAAATACATACTGTAGAACAAATAGTTAGTATTTCGTTCCCACACAAAGGTATCTACATTGTTTCATTGGCACTCATACCACATTTTCCTATATCTATGGAGATTCCCTGTTAACTTACTATAGAAAAAGAACATTCAAAATCCGATCCATCCTGGATAGAAATAGTCAGAAAAATCTTCGTTAAATTGTTTCCTGAGTATTGATCCGTCTCTTATTGGCCATTTATTATACGTCACTTCCCCTCCAGTTAACCATCCAATCCACCAGCTGAAGGTACCAACTGTTATTATTGTATGATCACAGAGTGATAACATTGCGACTATTACCTCCCATTTCGGACTATCAATATACTGAACTTGGTTTTTCACGTGACGGGGCATGTTAGCTTTTGCCCAAGTCATGTTTTGTGAAGTTACTACAAAAAGAACATTTCTATATTTTGACAGAAAATAGTTGACAGATTTGGATAAATACTCTGATGTTGCTATAACCAAACCATTTTGTTTTAAACGACTACTAATGAATATATCTCCTAGTCGAATATGGACGCCTACTAAAGTTACCACTTTTCTGGATTCTTCGTTGATCTTTTGCATTATTTGCCTAATATTGTGTTCAACCTCGATTTGAATGTGGCGTCGAAACGTTAATTGTTTCCTTAGTTCGTTCCTAAATTCATAAAAATATTTCCAGGACTGTAGACAACTAACCGGTCTGACATTTTGTGACTTGTTAAACCTTAGAAGACTATCGTCGTAAGCAGACGACTGTTTTTCATGGCGGTAATTAAATGTCTAAAATATTTTCACGTCTGGTCGTACATCAACATCAATGTTAAATACACGATTTATTTCTGTATTTTCACCTACTATTAATTGCATAATCTTTGATATCGAAACACCAAAATGGGATGCAAACTGAAATAAGTTATTTCCAAACCTTGATCTAAAAACAGGACACAATTACGAAATATTACTCGTGTTTTTATTTTCATTTTAATTGAAACTATTAGTGGTAGTATTTATGTAATGAGCATGTTTTACCGGTATTTCTCGACATTTTTTTTGTAATATTGTTCCAATGTTGAAGTTTCCTGCATTTTGTATTATTCGATTTAAAGATGACAGAGAAGGATAGATGTGCAACTAGTACATGTAGTATAGATACAATTAATATTACTGAAAAAGAAAGCACACAATTGATAACACTGAAAAAGACAGCACACAATTTATAACAATAAAAAAGAAAGCACACAATTAATAACACTGAAAAGAAAAGCATACAATTGATACCACTGACAAAGAAAGCACACAATTAATAAGACTGAAAAAGAAAGCACACAATTGATAACACTGAAAAAGAAAGCACCCAATTAATAACACTGAAAAAGAAAGCTCACAATTAATAACACTGAAAAAGAAAGCATACAATTAATAACACCGAAAAAGAAAGCTCACAATTAATAAATCCTGATTGCGCATGTGTTACTTTATCATTCATATATAAGCGCCAGTATCCACTTTATATCAAAACATAAGAACATGTCACATGACCTTATCAGGAAGAATTAAATGTATTAAGTATTTCTTTGAAATTCGTGTGTCGCTTGAGATTATGTCATTTCAAAAACTTATGTAACAGCATATAAAATCATAAGTTTTGGTATCACTGCAAAAGTATAAGGATAGTGATGTAGATTTTATATTGCAGTAGACATTTTAAGTAGACATAATAAAAAAAAATGCTTGCATATCTATTTCTTTTACATTGCTTGTCCACTGAAACAACATTTTTGTTCTTGAAAATAGATAAAGCATTTAAATTTGATTGAAAGCGTTTATGACAACTTAATGTATAAGAAGATGTAGTTTGAGTGCCAATGAGAAAACTCTCCATCAAAGTCTCAATTTGTAAAAGTAAACCATTATACGTCAAAGTACGGTCTTCAACACGGAGCCTTGGCTCACATCGTACAACAAGCTATAAAGGGCCTAAAAAATTACCAGTGTAAAACCATCCAAACGAGAAAACCAACGGTCTAATCTATATAAAGAAAAACAAGACACACGAAACACTTATAATCCACCAAATAACAACTAATTAACATCACATTCCTGACTTAAGATAGGTGTAAACAATTGCATATCAAAACATTTATCTGCATTGTTTGTCCAGTGAAACAACTTAAACATGTTTGGTCTGGAGAGAAGATAAAGCATCTAGATTTGAAAGCGTTTACAGCAGAATGCATTGAGTGTGTAGGTAAAGGTTATATTTTTGGTTAGATTGTTTTCTAGTCGAAGTCATTATTAGGTCATGTAAACTGCACTCGGTTAAGAGTAGACTAGTCCGATAGATAACCATTTTTTTATTTGGAGGTCTAGACTACTTCGAAAGGAATGTGGTATACCTAACCAAAATCTGTTTTCACGGTTCAGCTAACAAGCGAGCAAACCAAACTTTATAGCCTTACCGACACACTCAATGTATTCTGATGTAAGACAGCTTTGATTACTTTGGATAAATTAAAGTATCCATTGTGGCTTTATCGGGCTCTGGTACTACTACTACTACTACTACTACTACTTGTTTTTAAACATATTTTGATTAACTAAATAAAGAAGTACTGGTCAAAAATGAGAAAATTAATGGATTTGTAACTGACCTATGTAAAGAAGTTTCCTCTCCATAACAATGTACAATTGTGACTATGGATTGATAAATAAGGTATGTAAAGAAATGTCTTCTGCATATCAATGTGCAGTTGTGACAATGCTGGCATACTTCAACATGGTACATATCATAGTCGACGTTTAATAGTCAAATGTATAAACTAATTGATAAATAATCAAATATCATACTTAGGAAATAATTCGACATATGTTACATGTAAAATGTGTTCTAATATGACGTGTTTCTTCCGCTTTGTAAACAACACCGTGATAAAATTCTCAATATATTTATACTTAGCGCAGACTCAGAGATATACATAAACAGGCTGTTACAATATACTTCCCACGTAAATCTATATGTATTGGAACCTATTTGCAGACCCTTTGCCGATTTTATTGCTTTGAAAAGTGCAATTAAAAAAAGACAAAATAACTGTTATTCTTATTCGGATGCATAATAAAAAGAAGTAATGCACAAGAGCTCGGAGAAATCAATAAAATAAAAATAAGATAAAATTCTGCGAAAGTCCGTTAATTTTTTTGGCGCATTTAAGTCATTTCAAAACATGACGTCATACAAATGAAACCGCTAAAGTTGAACGTTTTCTGTTACGGGAACCATCGAAATTTGTATGATATTGTATTAAAACTGATTTTTGAGATAGGTTTTGTTTTATTTTCTATTCTTTTACTTATCACATTATTTGCATATGTACTAATTTTATCAAGTCAACATGGCGGCTCCTTAGTTTGAAGTAGTTCCTCAACTTTGGATTTTACGGAAGCTTACGAGAAAATCGTGCAAATTAAAAATGGCAAATGTTGGGTTTGAGAATTAGAAGAATTAAACAGTTATTCGTTATTCGTTAATTTAATCCCTCGCTAAGGCTCAGGATAAAGTTCGAATATCACGGCCCAGGCCATGTGTAAATTTCCAACAATTTATGGCTTCCATGAATTATTTTCTAATTTTTATCTATATCGATTTGTAATGCCAGTATGATTATTTTTGTATTTATATTAAGAAATTCCATTGGCAAATTCTCGTATGAATCTTTTTTATATTAATGTATAATTGTTATTTGTCTGGTTTTGCAATGTTTATAACCACAAAGTCGATACCACAGCTGGTGGCCGTTTGATATCCGATAGTATATAACAAACTCAATATCAGAGTGTTATGTCGTTGTTCTCCTCTTATATTTAATGCGTTTCCCTCGGTTTTAGTTTGTTACCCCGATTTAGTTTTTTGTCCATGGATTTATGAGTTTTGAACAGCGGTATACTACTGTTGCCTTTATTTAACGACATGTCATGTTACTGCTTTCGTTTAGTTTTAAACATATTTTATTTGTTCAAGTACAAAATAGATAAGACACAAGTCAAACAGACTTATGGAGTCTTCTCCATTTAACATTTATAGAAAAATAATACAAAATATATGTATAAGCATGCATGTATAGATTGGTATATCTATTTAATATATATATATATATATATATATGGATTTATGTCAAAAGACACAAAAGTGAAGAAATAGAGAAATCAATAATACAGAAAAAAAATAAAATATAAAGATAAATAAATGAATATTTAGAAAACAAAAACATAAAATAAATACAAATCCAACTAACAAAAATAGCAAGAAAAACGTCCTAAAAAAGGAAGACTTTTACTTAGTTGATGATGTGTGTGCGATCATTGTTAGCTATCTAGATAACTAGAAATCTTTTCAAGCCTTTCGTTCTTTCTATTTATTAGCAAATAATTAAAATATTAAATAAAAGAGAACAATTGGGTGCCCAGGTATAAACAATAACATTGGAAAATAGAGAATAAAAATCAATAGTATCAATATAAAACTTATGACAGAAATGACGGATCTGCAAAATAACGAAATTGTATATCACAGATAAATTTAATAGTAATTTCTAATTTTAAGTAATTTTTATTAAAACATAAATAATTTTAAGGAATACACATTATTCAATGAGACAAAATAAATATACCCCCAAAACTATAGAAATAAATGCAGGACCTCCAACAACCTAGACCATCAGATAGGCACGTCTTGCAGGAAATCAACTAGTATCGTCACTACTATTAGTAAACAAAATGTTATGGCATGATTTTATAATAAAAAATAAATACCAAAAATACCATACTGCAAGGAAAACTATAAAACGAAAAGTCCCTAGTCCAATGGCAAAATCAAAAGCTCAACATATCAACGAATGTATAACAACTGTAATATTCCTGACTTGGTACAGGCATATTCCTATGTAGAAAATGATGGATTAAACCTGGTTTTATAGCTGATAAATCTCTCACTTGCATGACAGTCATATTAAATTCCATAATGATATTGAGAACAATGTCTGAACAAAACAAACAGACATAATATTGGAACGAAGTCCCCTATTACAGTAGAAAATTCAATAAAAAAAATTTAAAAATAGGGAAATTTTCCCGAATTTTTCATTGTACTAATGAACTAAAAATCATTCAAAGTTTTTGTTGTCGCGTTTTTCAATTTCCGGATCTGCGCAGAAATCTACTTCCGTTTCCGGTCTTGTTTGCACGAGACTTTGAATAAAATGTATATATATCAGTCTAAGAAAGGAACTTAATACTTATTCATTTTTAGAAGTTGTTTGTTATAAAAAAAAAAAACGTTACCTGATGACACTCAGCGTTTCTTTGTTTAAATTGAATATGACGTCATAACTTAAATAACGTCACAACTAAAATCCCTAACAACAGAACCAAAATCGGAAACGTTACGGTATTTCCGTTTCTCTTTTTAACATGTTTGATTTAAAAAAAAAATCATACAGACTTCGTCTCCATTCACAGGTAATGCCTGCCTCATATTAGGTAAAAATGTCAAAAAATAGGGGTACAGCAGTCAATATCTTAATCGCTGTAAAAACAAAAACAAAATATGTCCACAAAAATAACCAAAAAGGCATATTGACAATGAACATTAGCAAAAACGAATGACAAGTTAATATGCAAAAATTTACCATAGCACACTAATATATATACAATGACTGGATGTTATATAAGTAACGATCCATGTCAAATGGATATTTCCAAACATAAATTTGTCAAAACATGGACTAAATTTCAAATATAGAGTTTGATGTGAGAGTATGTTTATAAAAAAAGTAACAATAATATAGTTATCGAAAGTACCAGGATTATAATTTAGTACGCCAGACGCGCGTTTCGTCTACACAAGACTCATCAGTGACGCTCATATCAAAATATGTATAAAGCCATACAAGTACAAGGTTGAAGTGCATAAACTAACTTTAGAAAAACAAGAGACTACTTTGAAACTATAAATAATATTAAAATTCAAAGTTTCACACAAACATCGGACTTTATGTAGATTTAGTTGGAATCACTACTGTCATCAATGAGAAATCCGATTAGGTTATGATAATTGGTATGCATGCGATAAATAGTTCACAACAAAGTTGAGTAGAACAGATTAAACAGCAAACTATTTATCAAATATTCAAAACTACTAGATTTACTACTAAATATATGATTAATATGTACTAGAACACACCCGTGATATCGCGGGTCCGTGACTGAATTAAAGTATATAACTATGCGCAAGCCTTATTTTAGTATAACTTTTTATCTGATAAAGTCATGCCGATTATAAGATACACAGTTTTCTCTGCTTTCAAATCTTTCTGTTTGAACCCGTCGAACTGGAACTTATCAATTATTGGTAATATTAATTATTTGGATAACAAAAGTTCCTGGAATGGAGTATTTTTTAATCAACAGCATTGTCCTATGTTAGTTATAAATAAAGTTGAATTCTTTGATTCACTGTTTTATGTCAAGCCCGCTAACAAATTGAAAACGGTTCCTATATACACATTATTTTTAGTCCAGATTTTTAGTATTCGTATTGTTATCTTAGAAAGTCTTACTGATTAAAATACTACAATAGGTAACAATTTGACAATGATTGAATTTAGTAGTGTCAACCCTGTGATTATGATCCGTGTATATAGCATAATCCTAAATACACCGTTTGGTGGTGCACCTGTTAGATGCGGAACGTACAGATAAGGTAATAGGTAACAGGTGAATATACTTTTGGTATCGGTATCGGACCTGACCCGGAACTTCTTAATTATTGGCAATATTAATTCCGTGGAAAACAAAAGGGCCTGGAGTGGTGTAATTTTTAATCTACACCTTTGTACTATATTAGTTATATATAAAGCTGAATTCTTTGATTCGTCGTTTTTACGTGATGACGGCTGACAAATTGGACCTCGTAATTTTAGTATTATAGATAGCACAACAGAACAATATTAAAAAAATAAACAATATCAACAGGATCATTTACAAACATAAAAGTAATGTTCCTATGTCCTCAGTTCAAAAGACTGTTTTAAAAGGATCCTAACTTAATTACTTGAACGTGTTGTCTTGAGTTGATGTAATTTTATCTATTATTAATGTCATTTAAATCTCATAAAAGTGCATATTTTCATTTAAAAAAATCACGGTAGCCGCTTTCGCGATATAAATAGTCACTATGTTACGAATCATAATGCGGTCAGTAGATTAGTAAAACATATATCTATATCATAAAGGTGATTTAAATTATCAGACAATTGTATATGTATATCAATAAATTCTTTAAATAGACGAACTACGAAGTTAAAAACAGGAAGTTTTGAATTTTTGAAGAGTGAGTAAAATTATTTTTGTTTTTAAGCAATTACACTGTTTCATTATTCCAAGCTTAATACATTCAGATTGAGTGTGATACATGTTTTTTTCGATCATCATTTCAGTTACTGTAAGGTCATTTTATAAAGCTTCATTTAAAAAAAAAGTTTAATCCTCAAAACCAAACTTAATTACACTATACAAACCCTTTGGAGTCTACCATGTGAAGCAACAAAGTCAAACTTTTCATTTTTGGAGCGCCAACTTTCACCCTTTCCTGAAACATATTCTTCAATGTAATATGAAATACATAGATGATGTGTGTAAAATAACAACAATACTGACTTCCGATGAAAATTCAAAACGGAAAGTCCCTAACCAAATGACAAAATCAAAATCTCAAACACATCAAACGAATGAATGGAACTGTCATATTCCTTTAACGATCTTCAACAGATTCTAAACCCTGCAATAAAAGATACCAATTGATTGAAATAGGAAAATAAGGTCACACTATGTAGGTGTTATTTATTGTATTCTGTTGGTTATCATGGTTGTAGTATTATCATCTCTCAAAATAAATGAATTTCTTTTAAGAAAAGAGGGATGAGTATAAGGTATCCATTAGATATACATGCATTGGGCCTTTTATAACGAGTGTAAAAAATAATTTGTGTTCACATCTTCTTTTTTCTTTATTTCTAAGACATACTACAGCTACCGAGACCTTGCTTAATTCGTGGTTTTATAAATAAAAGAATTAAAGATGTGTGTTTACGTTCACAAAATTGTGTGATACAGCTACGTGCATCTATCAGAATAAATAGAACAATAATATCAATGTTTTGAATACATGTGTACTTTTGGTTTCAGGGCCTCGATGGAGGATTTAAGGAAACATCTAATGGTTGCTGCTGTAGACTTTGGCACTACATATTCCGGCTATTCGTTTTCAATGAGGGCGGACTGGGAAGACAACCCTTTGAAAATCAGTAACCCAATCTGGAGGGCAGGAAGTCGACAATTCGTGTCAGAGAAAACACCAACATGTTTATTATTGAATAGTAATCGAGAGTTTGTAGCCTTTGGATTCGAAGCTGAAAATAAGTGGATAGATTTATTGTTGGATAACGAACATAAGGAATATTACTATTTTGAACGTTTTAAAATGAATCTACACAATAACAAGGTATACTTGATTTATCTTATATGTTAAACAAAACCGTCATTTTCTGAGAAAAAAAAAACAACGAATTATTTAAGAAAAAGTTGAAAGTTGCGTAAAAAAAATTTAATCTATATATATATGATAAGAAGTTTCAAAAATGTTATTATACTGAATTGTAAATTAAAAAAGAAACCTGAGCTGTAGGAAGGAAAATTGCCTCCAAACATTCGGTTTTTTTTTCTTTTCTCTATGAATTAACGATTGGTGCGTTTATGAACGTAAAAGCAAGAATGTGATGTGAGAAAACAAGTCCAAAAGGGAAACGCTTTACGGTATAATTTTTTGCTTCAACTCGCAGCCTTTCGTTTTTCCGAAAACAAAGCAAAAGTCACTGTTTTAAAATATTTGATATTTATTTTTTTTTATTATGAAATAGAATATCACAAGTGGTATGATGTTAGATGATATAACTGGTACAAAACGACTGCCAGCTTTCCATGTGTTTAAGTTATCAATCCAATATTTGGTAAACCATTTGTTAGACGCTTTGAAAAAACGAGGAAATTTAGTCAAACATGACGAGGTTCAATATGTGCTGACAGTTCCTGCTATATGGACGGATAGAGCCAAAAGATTCATGAGGTCTTGTGCTGAAGGGGTAGGTGAATAAGCTAGGTATTGTAGCATTTATCTAACTTAATAAGTAATGTTTATGCAGCCGCCATTCAAATCAATACACATAACATTTGTCAAGTTACAAAACTGCTGCCAGGCTGTCTAGTGCATACACGATCGATCACTAACATATTCAGTGAACCACATTTGACAATTAGATGAAATCTTTACCGTAAATTAAGGAAACAGTAGTATATATATGTTACAGTGAATTTGTATAATCAGTGATTATATAGAATTCCTGAAATTTTCAGGGAATATGTAGAATCACTGGCTAGTTTAGGGATTATGTATAATCACTAGAAAAAACGTCAGGGATTATGCATAATAACTGAAATGAAGAATTAGGTTCATTTATAAAGAAAATAAATTAAATAAAATAATTAATTCTATAGAATCATATTAAAACATAATTATTCACATACATTGTGAAATGTTCAGCACAATATGTAAAAAAATGATAACATGATAATATATGTTAGGCACAATGTAACAAAATGTCAAGCACAATGTAATAAATTGATAAGCACAATATATTAATGTATTAAAATGTTATGCACTGTAAACAATATTTTAAAATGTCAAGCACAATATTTCAAAACAATCATTTATTTTTACAAACTAAATTTGGATGGCACCGACTATTGCACTCTTGCCCTGCTTTTCTACTTGCGCATCTGTTGGTTTCACATCTGTTTTTACCGCAACATCCACATTTTAAAAAAAACCCTGTCCTTCACATATTGAATCGAATTTTACAGCACGTATTAAGGAAATAAAATTTTCAGTACACACATCTGAAGGTACCATAAAAAGGGAATCAGCAACCTCGAACTTGGTTCTTGTATATGATCTGAGAAGGGGACCATGTTTTGTGGCCAAGTGATATCCTTTTTCAGTCTTTTAATGAACAATGGCCATAATATTTTTGTGTGTCTCCCTTACCTCTGTCAACATGTGGTGGGATAGGTATCAGAACATAACAACCAATGTCAGCCTCCTCTAAAACTTTGTTCGATCTGTTGATCATTCGTTCTGCCTGTTTTTCTGTACACAAGGAACACAAAAAGCACAAAACAGATGTCCCATAACCTTCTTCGCCATTTGCTTTACCACAAATAACATGCACTGTTGATTTACAATTTGAACATGAATGTGCATTTGACGCTGGCTTTTGACAAACAATACATGTGATGTCGTCGCTATCAATTGCAATATTTATATTATTGATTTCGATGCCTTCTTCGTTATCACGAAATCCTGTGTTGGTAATATCTTTCAGATCATCCTCTGAATTTAAGAGCGAAATGATTTCATCTGGCAAGGAGGATGTTATTAGGCCAACCTTTGCCCCTACTCCAAACATTGCCTTATATGGTGTGCGTTTAATGCCAGAGTGGTAGCTTTGGTTTTTTGAAATTGGACAAATTTAATTCCATCAGGCCAATCTTTTACACCACTACCCCGCATCCATGTAATTGTCATATCTTTGATATCAGCATTTGCACGTTAGACACTTCCTTTGAGGGTGTCTTGGCTTCCCATAAACGATTTTACAAAAAAATGTTGGGGGCACCAAAAAGAAGAAACATATCAAGAATCTGCATTGCAACCTCTGCTGCCCGTTTTGATTTCAGAGGCCGGAGAACCACAAGTTTTGTCATATGATCTTGGTAAACCATGATGTACTTAAAATCGTCAAAACTTAACGATTGCATATCAACTAAATCCATTTGTCCACGTGAACTGAATTCTTTTGGTAACTATAGGTTTAACAACAAGTCCCTTACTTGCAATTTTACGCTTCTTTAATTGACATTCTTCACACAACTCCTTAAAAAGTTTCACAGCCTCTGTTGAAACATTGGCATATTTTCTATTTGCTTCCTTGATCATCTTGATTTTCTTTATCTACAGAAAGCTAACTACAGAAAGCTAAAATTCTTCACTCCTCTTCCAACTTACTTTGTCAGCAGATAGTAATAAGCAGGAGTTTTGTCTTCTTTACTTGGTTCTTTTGTCATCAAATTAACAATATCATTGTATTTATTCCTTGTTCATTTCTTGCATTTTTTTTTTCCTCAGCAATTTGCAGTAACATTTGAGCATACTTTTGCTCTAACCCAAGCAACATCTGTGCCTGTGCCATACTTGATTGTTTGTGAAATAATGAGGTTCAACAATTGAATTAAATATCACTGTTCACTTAAGATTAACTTAGAACATGTAGTAGAAGATCAGGAATAAAAACTGTTCACTAAAATCTTTTAAGGAATAACAAATAAAATTGAAATAATTTGTCTATATTTATTTTTTATCAAACAAAGGATCTTTAGATTATTGATAATCCCTGAAATTATATTAAAGAATTGTAGAACAATCATTAAAATATTTATTTTTTGTAAATAAACAAAGGGTCTTCAGATTATTGATAATCCCTGAAATCATATTTGGGAATTTGTAGAATAATTATCAAAATGTTCAGTGATTATGTAAAATCACTGGTTATTTTCAGGGAATCTACATAATCACTAATGAGATTAATGATTCTACATAATCCCTGAAAAAATCAGGGATTCTTTATAATCACTGATTATACAAATTCACTGTAACATATATACCGGTGTTCAAAAGTCATAAATCGATTGAGAAAAATGAATCTGGGTTACAAACCAAAATCGATGGAAACACAACAACTATTAGCGGGAAAAGAAAGAAACAACAGGAACACCGAAGTACAACAAAAACAAACGCCACATAGGAACGAACTATTTGATAAATGCCCAATGTAACATAAATAGAAACAAACTACTTGTAACAACTGACATATTTCTTACTTGGCACAAGACATTTTACGAAAAAAAATGGTGGGTTGAACCTGGTAAAATAAGCTTGTGAAACAATTTAAACGTGTTGTTTTTTGTTACAGTTATATACAATAAACAAGTATTTCAGACACCAACCAATAAAAAACACTGGATAACAGGTTCATGACTTAAGACACGCACATATAGTGTAGGGTTTTACGTGTTTGTTAGCATCAATTTCTTTGTTGATCATGTTGATGATCTTGTATTTACACGGTAGGCTTATAGAGAACAATTATTTTTCAGCAATGTCAAAAACAATATAAACCATTTAAGACAAACTAGAACAAAACCAATGAAAATATACGACCGCATCTAGAACGCTATAAAAGTCCCGATTTGATATGATACTAAGCATCTATACTTAAACCAATTACGACTGATAGCTATAACAAGTACGACATACAGCAATCAAATACAACCACTTAATACATGACAATGACTTGCGAAACTCACATAAGGAACGAGGAGGGGTTAATCAAAATTGTAAGCGTGCAACACTCAACTAGCCTGGGTAATTTTGATGTGAAAGTATTATACATTAAGGACTACATATAATTCTGTACAGGAGACATTCAAACTATTTAGGCTGATTGTTGCAATTGTTTGTACTTTCTTTCGTATTCACCCTTAGCGTGTCTTACCTCTAATACGTATGGTCTCCTTATTGCCAATGGATTATGATAGTGCAATAATTGTTCAAATCTTAAAACTAATATTTGTTTTAAAACCTTCTTTAAGGCTGGGATTCCCACAAACAACTTGATACTTGCACTTGAACCAGAGGCAGCATCCATTTTCTGTCAGTTTTTATCAACTGAAAAATTAAAAGGATCTGACCCAGGATTCACAATGACAGCAGAAGGGACAAAATTCATGGTGGTTGATCTTGGAGGTAAAGTTTTGTTCACACATTAAAAGAAATATCCGCTTCTATCTATTGTCAACACATTTAAAGATCATAAACCTAAGTCAATATCATTCTCTTACGAATTTGAATATTGTGAAGTGCTGATTGTTCAAATGACTTCCTGATTACTATCAATGAAGAAAGAATTGATGGTGATTGCAATTTATATAAAATTGCATGAGTTTCTTTTTTTATCTATATTCTCCAAGGTTGCTACATAAGAATGAATGCTGAATAACTTAAAGTTTTACGTTTTGAATTACACTAGGTAGAACAATAAGTTACATTTATGTTGAAGGTAGATTTCTTTATTCATCTAATAAGCCCTCTTAGTATTGTCATAAAGATTTGTTTACCTGCAAAAAGACAATCCTAAATGGTAAAACTGGTTATGTTTGCATTCTGATATAAAGATAAGATCATATAATAAAGCGGCTGATGCAACACGTGAAGCATTATCTGCTTTTCTTTCCGGATCATCTGAGATCAACCCTTGTTTTTGATGGGGTTCGTGTTACTCGTCGTAAGGTTTCTATATTATGTGATATATACTGTGTTTATCTTTTGTCACTTTTTCGGGATTGTTGTTTTGTGATGGTATTGTCAGTTCGCTTTCAACTTATTAGTTGAACTGTTCCTTTTGGTATCTTTCGTATTTGCACTGCCTTTCATTTAGATTAAAGTAACGTTAAGATATACTTTATCATGTTTTCTTTTCCTTTGATTAAGACATTGGTTTAGATAAATGTCAGATATATATCACTTTTAACAATCAGTCATTTTCCAAAAAATGTGAATATATCGTCTGTTTCCATTTAAGCTATTTCCTTTTTTAATTCATTAACCATTATGTTCATATTTTTTACAGGCGGCACTGCAGACATAACTGTTCACGAGAAAGCTGCAAATGGTCACTTGAAAGAAAAACATAGAGCTATCGGAAATGATTGCGGTGGAACATCGATTGATAGAAGGTTTTTTAAGCTTTTCGAAGAAATTATCGGAAAGACCACAATGGATTCATTAAAAAAGGAGAGCCCTCTAGCATATATAGATCTAATAAGAGAATTTGAATCCGTGAAAAGAACGGTTGAAACTGAAACAAAAACTAAAGTAACTATGACAATCCCGGTTGTTGCGCTTGAAACATCATATCAGAAAGTTCACAACAAGAATTTAGAGTCTCTGTTGGCTGATTCGTCATATTCAAAAGACATAAAACTAGCACAAGATAAAATTCGTATTGATGTTGAGGTTTTCAATAAGATGTTTATGCCTTCCGTTGATAGTGTTATATCACTTATGAAAGAGATTTTTCAAGATAAATCATTGAAGGACGTGACGCATTTGCTAATGGTAGGAGGTTTCTCAGATTGTCAACTAATGCACGACGCAGTTCGCCAAGCATTTCCGGAGAAGAAAATAATAATTCCAGAAGAAGCTGGGTTAGCAGTGCTTAAAGGGGCCGTTTTATTCGGCCATGATCCAGAGTATATACAGTCACGCATCATGCGATGCAGTTATGGTGTCAAAACGAATGTCCCTTGGCATGACAAAAAATATGACAGAAAACACTATGCAGTTATGGAAGGGGAGGAAAGGTGTGACAATATATTTTCTCTTATCGTCGGAAAAGACGAAAGCGTTGAAGCAGGAATGTTAGTTAAGAAATCTTTCTTTACACCTTTCAAACATCAGGACAAAATGGAGATAATGGTGTATGTATCTGATGAGACAACACCAGGATATGTTGACGATGAAACGTGTTCTTTGCTATGTACACCGACAATCACTTTTTCAGACACTTGTGAGTATAGGCGATGGGTAGACGTAGAATTTGTCCTTGGAAAAACGGAAATTGACCTCATAGCTCACGATAGAAATTCTGGGAAGGCGATATCAGCAAAGTTTGATCTAAATTAATCGTATCGTGAATCAAAGGAAAATTCATTAGTTAGACAGAAGACTTTGAGTTTGAACTATCAGCTAGGGTGTATTCTTTTATTGTACAATTATGGTTACCTCGTAGTTTGATCTTGTATTTATATTAGTACTTAAGTGTATTGTTTCAAACTATAATTCAGTTTCATTCATTGTCGAGCCTTCGACTTTAGTCGAAAAAGCGAGATATAGCGATCATACTTTCCATCGGCGTCGTCGTCGTCGTCGTCGGTGGCGTCCACAAATATTCACTCTGGTTAAAGTATTTGAAATTCTAAAAACTTTCTTAAATTATTCTGGATTTCTTCCAAACTTGGACAGAACCTTGGTACACTCTGTGGTAAAGTTTTAAAATTTTTATAACTTTCTTGAACTATCCTGGATGTGTATAAAAAATGGACAGAAGCTTGTTTTTTATCATAAGATAGTATCCAGAAGTAAATTTTGTAAAAAACAAATCCATTTTTCTGTATTTTACTTACAAATGGACATAGTTTTTCTGACAGGATACAATACATTCACTATATGGTAAAAAAAATAAAAAAATTTATAAACTTTTTTTATACTATCCTGGTTTTTAGCAAACTTTGACTGAAGCTTGTTTATGATCAAAGGCTAGCATCTAGAAGGAAACTTAGTTAAAATTCTGTACCTGTTTATCCGTATTTTACTTATAAATGGACCTAGATTTTCTTCAAGTAAATATTACATACAGTCTGTAGTTAACGTTTTTAAAACATGTATTAGATTCATAAACTATCCTGCATTTTCACCAAACTTGGACAGAAGCTTCTAACAATAAAAAAATAGTATTATAAGAGGAGTATTTTTATTGCCTTTTCCCCTCATTTTTGTTGAGCCTGCGATTAACAGCAAAAGTAGACGAGATATTTGGTTCCGCTGAACACTCACGATTTGTTTTCGTATACATGTAGTTTCCATGTTTCAGAAATATATATTCATGTATATTATATAATCTTCGCATTATATTTATTTATTTCTTATATATATACTTGTTGTGATTCAATATTTGGACAATAAGTTCTTATACTCCCCTCCTGTTAATCTAAAAGCCTGTTATAGTTTCATTCTATATTTTTATTTTTTGTTTTATTCTATATTTTTATTTTTTTTTACTTAAGAAAATGCATGTACCAAGCTAGGAATATGACAGTTGTTATCAATTCGTTTGATATTTTTGAGCTTTTGATTTTGCCATTTGCTAAATTTTCATTGGATTTTTTTTCGACATTTTACTTCTTTCTTCGATCACTTCATGGTAAAATATGTATATGCATTTGAGAAAATAAAATATCCCATGATATTATCTACTAATATATTGAAATTTAAGATATGTTTGCTAAAGTATAATAAATAGATGATTAGTCCTTACTTTTCGTTTTACTCATTATCGAAGGCCATATTATGATCCATAATTGTTAACTTTTATGTCGTTTTGTCACCTGTGTAGGGTTGTCTCATTAGTAATCATACCACATCTTATTATTCTTATAAATAGTCAATTTGTTGATACAGATATTTTGTTTTGTGTCCGTTTCAATTTCCGGAAGATAAATCAATCCTATATTTGGGTTGTTAACTGCTTTTCATAGAAGTGTAGTATGATAATAGAAATATCACTATAATGTAGTATCGGAAACATTTGAAAACCTGCGTTACCATGACAACTACCCGTCTAGGTTATCACAATGAATAAACAAATACGTGAGGTATATCTTGTCCTTCAATGAAGATTCACCGAAACGACCTGATATTAAAAACCTCGAGTCAATTAATTTGTTGTGAAATTATTTGCATCTCCCACTTGGTACTTGTCCGTTCAAAATCATTTTTGCAAACAATGGTATTTTGTTATTCATTCAAGATATGTTTTGAATATATTATTGTATCTAGTGTATTAAAAAGGGTCTGTTTCTTCGTTTTGTTGTCCTGAAACGAAAATTTTAGTATTCATTCAAATTGCGTAAAAACCAAATGTTGGATATTGTGCAAAATTTGATTTAGTATTCTAATGAAAAGAAGTAATTATTCAAAACTTTATAATTAGCGGTAGTCAAAAACTAACAATAGATACTTCGCCAGCATCATTGTTTTTAAAACGTCATTAGCAACTGTACTTATCCCAGGCATAGATAACGTCATCCGTATTTGTTAAAACATGTTAGGTTTTTTGGGTTCTCAATGCTCTTCAACTTTGTATTTGTTTTGGCATTCTAACTATTTTATTTAAGCGTCACTAATGAGTCTTATGTAGACGAACCCGCGTCTGGCGCATTATATTATAAGCCTGGTACATTTGATACCTATATATGTAGGAAATCGTTCAGGATTGAGTCAGCACAAAATTTAACTCAATGTGAAACGGGCTGGCTAAAATAGTACATCAATGAATGATATTGGAGTAAAATATTCAATTTTAATACACTTGATTTTCTACCTTTGCTATAACAAATATGATTTGTGTCTAGCTTCTTCCTAATTGTTTGTTGTGGTTCTTATTTATGTATAAAAAAGTGCGGTAAACCAAAAAGACGAAACAAATTACTAAAGAAAATTAAAAGTCAATATACAATCTTGTGATTATGTTTTGTATATTTTTGTATTAAATATCGCTGCTTGTATGTTTGATTTTACATCTCATTTGTTTTGGTCACGCACTTATCTCTCGAACTCAATTCGTTATTTAGGAGAAAAACAATTAAAAAAATGTATTTCAAATTAAGTCCCAAAAAAATCTTCGCACATTTATTTAATATCATATCGATTTCGTCAATTTCTTTGTGTTCGCACAATTTTTTTAAACCTGCAACCTACACATCTTGATGATCGTAAGTTACATACAGAATGTTGCCATAAGTATTCGTCACTTGCGATTTTTCGCTATATATTGTATTATATTACTAAATTATACATATTTTGGGGTCATTTTTCGTTTGATTTTAAGCAAATTGGTACCAATAGAAGCAGAATTGTCACAGGTATATTAGACTAAGTTTATTTGGTCATATATTTTTTGTGGATCATTTTCATCTTTTTAACAAGATAAACTCAAATATTATTTTCTGTTTAGAAATTCGCTAAATATTCAACCAAATTAAATTATAAGAATTTGTTGTATGTTTTCACATCAAGAGAAAACAAAAACATCGGAAGATAACACTATTACCAAATAAATAAACGTACTTTAGACATTTCTACGTCTTTTAAAAATCCAATCATAAATCACCTCAAAACATGAAAACATGAAATATATTGCAAAAAAATGTAGGTAACAAATACGTGTGGCCACGTTCATTACATGGCCAACTCAAAAACAAATGAAATCAATTTCATCATCTAAAGAATAATATGTGCAAGTTAAAGGGATGTTTACTCCTCCTTTCAAAATACAGAGATTTTTAAAGACTGTTATAAATTGATCAAAACTCAAAAAAATGGAAAAGGCGATAGGTCTTTTTATTGAGATATATAAGATACTGAAATTTGACGGAAATTGATTCGCTCATACATATATCACTGGAACCTTTTTTCTGTCAAAAGTAGGAAAAAATTACAAGGCTTTTATGAAAAAAAATATGTCATAAAACTTCGAACTTCAAATTAGGGGTAAAAAGTAAATCACAAAAATACTGAACTCCAAGGCAATTCAAAACGGATAGTTCCTAATCGATTGGCAAAAACAACCCACATCACGGGATGTATGAGAGCTGTCAAATTGCTTACTTGGTACAGGCATTTTTCTTATGTTGATAAAACCTGGAATTATAGCTAGCTAAACCTGTATGACCGTCGCATCAAATTCCATTATATTTACAACGATGTGATCAAAACAGACATAAAAGGTAAAAATATCACATATAGGGGTATGTGGATGCAATTTTAAATGGCACCACACAAATCGATTTAGACGATTTCAAATATCTAACAAAAAGTCTTAAACTCTGAAAAATGTATCTATTTAACAATGTTCACGCAAATCAAACAATAAAATATTATCTTTAATGTCAGTAGATACTGTAATTAGAATGGTTCAATCGTTTTATATTCCACTGTTTTAAATGTTAAAAGAGGGTGATAATCCAGCACGAATAGTAATACATACTGTAGAACAAATTTTTAGTATTCCGTTCTTGCTTCACAAAAAGATTACCTTTTAACTTACAATAGAAAAAAAAACAATCAAAATCCGATCTATCCTAGGTAGAAATAGTCAGTATAGTTCTCGCAAAATTGTTTCTAGTTTCCGACCCATATCTTGCTGCCAATCAAAATCCGATCCATCCTGGATAGAAATAGTCAGAATAGTTAAATTGTTTCCTGAGAATTGATCCATCTCTTATTGGCCATTTATAATACGTCACTTCCCCTCCAGTCAACCATCCAATCCACCAGCTGAAGCTACCAACTGTTGTTATTGTATGATCACAAAGTGATAACGTTGCGACTATTATCTCCCATTTCGGACTATCAATATATTGAACCATGTTTTTCACGTGAAGGGGCATGTTAGCTTTAGCCCAAGTCATGTTTTGTGAAGTTACTACAAACAGAACATTTCTGTATTTTGATAAAAAATAGTCGACAGATTTTGATAAATACTCTGGTGTTGCTATAACAAAACCATTTTGTTTCAAACGACTACTAATGAATATATCTCCCAGTCGAATATGAACGCCTACTAAAGTTACCACTTTTCTGGATTTTTCGTTGATCTTTTGCATTATTTGTCTAATATTGTGTTCAGCCTCGATTTGAATGTGGAGTCGAAAAGTTAATTGTTTCCTTAGTTCGTTCCTAAATTCATAAAAATATTTCCAGGACTGTAGACAACTAACTAGTCTGACATTTTGAGAATTGTTAAACCTTAAAAGACTATCGTCGTAAGCAGACGACTGTTTTTCATGGCGGTAATTAAATGTCTGACATATTTTCACGTCTGGTCGTACATCAACGTCAATGTTAAATACACGATTTATTTCTGTATTTTCACCTACTATTAATCGCATATTCTTTGATCTCGAAACACCAAAATGGGATGCAAATTGAAATAAGTTATTTCCAAACCTTGATCTAAAAACAGGACACAAATATGAAATATTACTGGTGTATTTATTTTCATTGTTATTGAAACTATTTGTGGTAGTATTTATGTAATGAGCATTTTCTACCGGTATTTCTCGACAGTTTTTTGTAAAATTGTTCCCGTGTTGAAATATCCTGCATTTTGTATTATTCGATTTAAAGATGACAGAGAAGGATAGATGTACAACTAGTACATGTAGTATAGATGTAATTAATATCACTGAAAAAGAAAGCACACAAATGATAACACTGAAAAAGAAACGATTTGTAAGACTGAAAAAGAGAGCTCACAATTGATAACACTGAAAAGGAAAGCACAAAATTGATAACACTGAAAAAGAAAGCTCACAATTAATAAATCTGAAAAAAGGAAGCACACAATTAATAACACTGAAAAAGAAAACAGACAATTGATATGATTGAAAGAGAAAAAAACTCACAATTATTAGCAATGAAAAAGAAATCACACAGTTGATAACGCTGAAAAAAGCACACAATTGATAGCACTGAAAAAGAAACCACACAATTGATAACACTGAAAAAGAAAGCACACAATTGATAACACTGAAAAAGAAAGCACACAATTAATAACACTGAAAAAGAAAGCACACAATTGATATGATTTAAAAAGAAACAAAGCTCACAATTATTAGCAATGAGAAAGAAATCACACAGTTGATAACGCTGAAGAAAAGTACACAATTGATAACACTGAAAAAGTACCACACAATTGATAAAACAAAAAAAGAAAGGACACAATTAATAGCTCTGAAAAAGAAAGCACACAATTGATAACACTGAAAAAGAACGCTCACAATTAATAAAACTGAAAAAGAAAACACACTATTAAAAACAATTAGTAAGAATGAAAGTGATTTGTTTCACACAACGAAAAATATCGTATTTGTTTAGAATAAACTTATCATAGATACTAGAATATAAAGGTTGTATTTGCGTCAGACGTGTGCTTCGTCTACAAAACTCATCAGCTCGAATAAAAAAAAAAGTTAGAAAAAGATTAATAAAGAACGAAGTTGAAGAGCCTTGTTGATTAAATCACTGTATAATACTCGATAATAATCACTCTTATCATCCTGATTGTGCATGTGTTACGTCCTCAGTTATATATAATTGTTGTCAAAGGTACCAGGATAAACCAGTATCCACTTTATATAAAAACATAAAAACATGTGGTATGATTACTAATATGACAACTATCAACTGCAGTGCAAATGAAGTGGATTTAAGTAACGTTTGGCCACCATACGGCCTTCTGAGATAAGGAAAACTTATAATGTACAGTCAAATATAGACGGACATCGACTGACGTGACAATGACATTACAAATGAGAAAAGTATCAGCAAAGTATATAACAAAACAATTTTACGAAAAACGAATATGACAGACATCAACTAACAACCATTTGCGCCAACACGGGATAACAACCAATATTATGTGGCGAGATTAGACAATTACATTGGTTACACGGTATTTGTACATCCCAACAACAACAGAACAGGAACAGATCTTCCACTTTTTACACAGCGAAGAAAGAACATCTTTGGTGACATGACGACACTCTTTCGAATCTATTTTAAATGAAGGATGTTATTTTGGTCCTTTTTTCAAAAAGTTTTTAACCTCTCTGTCCTGAACGATATCGAGGTCCATGGCCATAGGGAACATATCTAAACTTAGACGATTTACAGTCTTAAGTTAAGGGAGTATTATTTTATACATTCACGTCTAATGTTACCGACGTACAATTTAAAATTAAACTTCTGCTGGTTTTTTTTTTTGTGTATGTGTATGAAATTATAGGTGGTTCTATGTAATCGAAATTGGGAGGTATAAAGTTTTGAACGGTAGAGTCATTAAATATACTAGATAAGTTGATAAATTCAATACCTCTGCTATTATATCTAGTTTTTAAAAAAAAGACGTTTATAAACTTCAGGTTTGTCGATACGCGGGAACAACCTATAGTGGCAAAAAAGCTGTAATTATACGCGAATATTCCTACAGTGGGCTGAAGAAAGAGATGGTGTCACACTCCTTGAAAATATCGTGTAATTTACTAATGGGTATTTGACCCAGTTTACATAATAATTGATGCCTACCATTGTTTTTAAATATAGATAGGAGATTACCAAGTGTATAATTTATACGATGTTTAACTCGTTGATTTGATTGATACGTTTGCCATGCAATCTATTATTTCCTTGTCTTTTATTAATAATGCTCATGATATCCATAGAAGGTCTAGACTACTCCGAAAGGGAGTAGTATACTTAACCTAAAAATGACTTCACGGTCCGATTACAAGCAAGCTAATCTAACTTTTTACCGTTACATACCCACTCAATGCATTTTGCTGTAAGACAGATTTGATTACTTCGGATAAATAAAAGCCTCCATGTTTGCATCATTTTACTCTGGTACTACTACCTCTATTACTTTTTTTTTAAATATATCTTGTTTAACTAAATAAAGAAGTACTGGTCAAAAATGAAAAAAAATATGGATTTGTTACTGACCTATGTAAAGGTGTTTCCTCGTCATATCAATTTGCAATTGTGACCATGGATTGGTAACTAACGTACGGAAAGACATTTCCTCTTCATATCAATTTGCAGTTGTGACAATGCTGGCATACTTCAACATGTCACATGTCATAGTCGACGTTTAATTAGTCAAATGTATTATATACTAATCGATCAAAAATCAAACTATCATAATTATGAAATAATTCGTAAATATATTGAAATGTGTTTTATCTCTGTCGATTTATAATGCAAATAAGATTAATTTGTATTCATTTGAAAAAAAATTTGCAAATCATGATTTCAAGAATTTTATTATTTATGTTTTCATATGATCTTTTCCATATCGATGTATAATTAGTATTTGTCTGATTTTGGCCATGTTTATAGCCTCAAAGTCGATGCCACAGCTGGTGGCCGTTTTGTCTCCGATGGTATATCACAAAGTCAGTATCAGAGTTAACGACATGTACTGCTTTCGTTTAGGTTTAAACATATTTTATTTGTTCAAGTACAAATTTATACGAAATAAGTCAAACAGACTTATGAAGTCTTCTCCATTTAACATTTATAGCAAAATAATACAAAATATATGTATAAGCATGCATGTATAGATTGGTATTTCTATTTTAAAAAAATAGCGATAAAAACAAATCATCTTAACATTTCGAGAGTGTTTTCTTATGTACCACTTAAACAAGCAGGCTTCATACATTTTATTGTCATACTCATAGAATAAACCACCATTGAAGTGTTATATTTTTCAGAATGGTTCAATGGTTTTATATTCCACTCTTTCATATCTTTAAAGAGAGAGATAATTGAGCACGAATAGAAATACATACTGTAGAACAAATCGTTAGTATTTCGTCCCCACAAAAAGGTATCTACATTGTCTCATTGGCACTCATACCACATCGTCCTATATCTATCTAGATTCCCTTTTAACTTACTATAGAAAAAAGACCAATCAAAATCCGATCCATCCTGGATAGAAGTAGTCAGAATAGTTAAATTGTTTCCCGAGTACTGAGCCGTCTCTTACTGGCCATTTATAATACGTCACTTCCCCTCCAGTCAACCATCCAATCCACCAGCTGAAGCTACCAACTGTTGTTATTGTATGATCACATAGTGATAACGTTGCGACTATTACCTCCCATTTTGGACTATCAATATATTCAACCTTGTTTTTCACGTGACGTGGCATGTTTGCTTTAGCCCAAGTCATGTTTTGTGAAGTTACTAAAAAAAGAACATTTCTATATTTTGACAGAAAATAGTCGACAGATTTGGATAAATACTCTGGTGTTGCTATAACAAAACCATTTTGTTTTAAACGACTACTAATGAATATATCTCCTAGTCGAATATGGACGCCTACTAAAGTTACCACTTTTCTGGATTCTTCGTTGATCTTTTGCATTATTTGCCTAATATTGTGTTCAGCCTCGATTTGAATGTGGCGTCGAAACGTTAATTGTTTCCTTAGTTCGTTCCTAAATTCATAAAAATATTTCCAGGACTGTAGACAACTAACCAGTCTGACATTTTGTGAATTGTTAAACCTTAGAAGACTATCGTCGTAAGCAGACGACTGTTTTTCATGGCGGTAATTAAATGTCTGACATATTTTCACGTCTGGTCGTACATCAACATCAATGTTAAATACACGATTTATTTCTGTATTTTCACCTACTATTAATTGCATATTCTTTGATCTCGAAACACCAAAATGGGATGCAAACTGAAATAAGTTATTTCCAAACCTTGATCTAAAAACAGGACACAAATACGAAATATTACTCGTGTATTTATTTTCATTTTAATTGAAACTATTTGTGGTAGTATTTATGTAATGAGCATGTTTTACCGGTATTTCTCGACATTTTTTTGTATTATTGTTCCAATGTTGAAGTTTCCTGCATTTTGTATTATTCGATTTAAAGATGACAGAGAAGGATAGATGTACAACTAGTACATGTAGTATAGATACAATTAATATCACCGAAAAAGAAAGCACAAAATTGATAACACTGAAAAAGCCAGCACACAATTTATAACACTAAAAAAGAAAGCACACAATTAATAACACTGAAAAGAAAAGCGCACAATTGATATCACTGACAAAGAAAGCACACAATTAATAAGACTGAAAAAGAAAGCACACAATTGATAACACTGAAAAAGAAAGCACCCAATTAATATCACCGAAAAAGAAAGCACACAATTTATAACACTAAATAAGAAAGCACACAATTTATAACACTAAAAAAGAAAGCACACAATTAATAACACTGAAAAGAAAAGCACACAATTGATACCACTGACAAAGAAAGCACACAATTAATAAGACTGAAAAAGAAAGCACACAATTAATAACACCGAAAAAGAAAGCTCACAATTAATAAATCCTGATTGTGCATGTGTTACTTTCTCATTCATATATAAGCGCCAGTATCCACTTTATATCAAAACATAAGAACATGTCACAGTCATGACCTTATCAGGAAGAATTAAATGTATCAAGTATTTCTTTGAAATTCGTGTGTCGCTTGAGATTATGTCATTTCAAAAACTTATGTAACAGCATATAAAATCATAAGTTTTGGTATCACTGCAAAAGTATAAGGATAGTGATGTAGATTTTATATTGCAGTAGACATTTTAAGTAGACATAATAAAAAAAAATGCTTGCATATCTATTTCTTTTACATTGCTTGTCCACTGAAACAACATTTTTGTTCTAGAAAATAGATAAAGTATTTAAATTTGAAAGCGTTTAAGACAACTTTAGGTATAAGAAGATGTGGTGTGAGTGCCAATGAGAAAAATCTCCATCAAAGTCTCAATTTGTAAAAGTAAACCATTATACGTCAAAGTACGGTCTTCAACACGGAGCCTTGGCTCACATCGTACAACAAGCTATAAAGGGCCTAAAAAATTACCAGTGTAAAACCATCCAAACGAGAAAACCAACGGTCTAATCTATATAAAGAAAAACAAGACACACGAAACACTTATAAACCACCAAATAACAACTAATTAACATCACATTCCTGACTTAAGATAGGTGTAAACAATTGCATATCAAAACATTTATCTGCATTGTTTGTCCAGTGAAACAACTTAAACATGTTTGGTCTGGAGAGAAGATAAAGCATCTAGATTTGAAAGCGTTTACAGCAGAATGCATTGAGTGTGTAGGTAAAGGTTATATTTTTGGTTAGATTGTTTTCTAGCCGAAGTCATTATTAGGTCATGTAAACTGCACTCGGTTAAGAGTAGACTAGTCCGATAGATAACCATTTTTTTATTTGGAGGTCTAGACTACTTCGAAAGGAGTGTGGTATACCTAACCAAAATCTGTTTTCACGGTTCAGCTAACAAGCGAGCAAACCAAACTTTCTAGCCTTACCGACACACTCAATGTATTCTGATGTAAGACAGCTTTGATTACTTTAGATAAATTAAAGTATCCATTGTGGCTTTATCGGGCTCTAGTACTACTTCTACTACTACTACTTGTTTTTAAACATATTTTGATTAACTAAATAAAGAAGTACTGGTAAAAAATGAGAAAATTAATGGATTTGTAACTGACCTATGTAAAGAAGTTTCCTCTCCATAACAATGTACAATTGTGACTATGGATTGATAAATAAGGTATGTAAAGAAATATTTTCTGCATATCAATGTGCAGTTGTGACAATGCTGGTTTACTTCAACATGGTACATATCGTAGTCGACGTTTAATAGTCAAATGTATAAACTAATCGATAAATAATCAAATATCATACTTAGGAAATAATTAGACATATGTTAAAATGTGTTATAATATGACGTGCTTCTTCCGCTTTGTAAACAACACCGTGATAAAATTCTCAATATATTTATACTTAGCGCAGACTCAGAGATATACATAAACAGGCTGTTACAATATACTTCCCACGTAAATCTATATGTATTGGAACCTATTTGCAGACCCTTTGCCGATTTTATTGCTTTGAAAAGTGCAATTAAAAAAAGACAAAATAACAGTTATTCTTATTCAGATGCATAATAAAAAGAAGTAATGCACAAGAGCTCGGAGAAATCAACAAAATAAAAATTAGATAAAATTCCGCGAAAGTCCGTAAATTTTTTTGTCGCATTTAAGTCATTTCAAAACATGACGTCATACAAATGAAACCGCTAAAGTTGAACGTTTTCTGTTACGGGAACCATCGAAATTTATTTGATATTGTATTAAAACTGATTTTTGAGGTAGGTTTTGTTTTATTTTCTATTCTTTAATTATCACATTATTTGCATATGTACTAATTTTATCAAGTCAACATGGCGACTCCTTAGTTACGAAATGTCAACTTTGGATTTTACGGAAGCTTACGAGAAAATCGTGCAAATTAAAAATGGCAAATGTTGGGTTTGAGAATTAGAAGAATAAAACAGTCATTCGTTATTCGTTAATTTAATCCCTCCCTAAGACTCGGGATAAAGTTCTAATATCACGGCCCAGGCCATGTGTAAATTTTCAACAATTTATGGCTTCCATGAATTATTTCTTAATTTTATCTATATCGATTTGTAATGCCAGTATAATTATTTTTGTATTTATATTAAGACATTCCATTGGCAATTTCTCGTATGAATCTTTTTTATATTAATGTATAATTGTTATTTGTCTGGTTTTGCAATGTTTTTAACCACAAAGTCGATACCACAGCTTGTGGCCGTTTGATATCCGATAGTATATCATACTTAGGAAATAATTAGACATATGTTAAAATGTGTTATAATATGACGTGCTTCTTCCGCTTTGTAAACAACACCGTGATAAAATTCTCAATATATTTATACTTAGCGCAGACTCAGAGATATACATAAACAGGCTGTTACAATATACTTCCCACGTAAATCTATATGTATTGGAACCTATTTGCAGACCCTTTGCCGATTTTATTGCTTTGAAAAGTGCAATTAAAAAAAGACAAAATAACAGTTATTCTTATTCAGATGCAAAATAAAAAGAAGTAATGCACAAGAGCTCGGAGAAATCAACAAAATAAAAATAAGATAAAATTCCGCGAAAGTCCGTAAATTTTTTTGTCGCATTTAAGTCATTTCAAAACATGACGTCATACAAATGAAACCGCTAAAGTTGAACGTTTTCTGTTACGGGAACCATCGAAATTTATTTGATATTGTATTAAAACTGATTTTTGAGGTAGGTTTTGTTTTATTTTCTATTCTTTAATTATCACATTATTTGCATATGTACTAATTTTATCAAGTCAACATGGCGACTCCTTAGTTACGAAATGTCAACTTTGGATTTTACGGAAGCTTACGAGAAAATCGTGCAAATTAAAAATGGCAAATGTTGGGTTTGAGAATTAGAAGAATAAAACAGTCATTCGTTATTCGTTAATTTAATCCCTCCCTAAGACTCGGGATAAAGTTCTAATATCACGGCCCAGGCCATGTGTAAATTTTCAACAATTTATGGCTTCCATGAATTATTTCTTAATTTTATCTATATCGATTTGTAATGCCAGTATAATTATTTTTGTATTTATATTAAGACATTCCATTGGCAATTTCTCGTATGAATCTTTTTTATATTAATGTATAATTGTTATTTGTCTGGTTTTGCAATGTTTTTAACCACAAAGTCGATACCACAGCTTGTGGCCGTTTGATATCCGATAGTATATCACAAACTCAATATCAGAGTTAACGACATTTCATGTTACTGCTTTCGTTTAGGTTGAAACATATTTTATTATATTCAAGTACAAAATGGATAAGACACAAGTCAAACAGACTTATGGAGTCTTCTCCATTTAACATTTATAGCAAAATAAAACGATATATTTGTGTGAGCATGCATGTATAGAATGGTATATCTATTTAATATATATATTATTATCTGGAATTTATAAATATTTGGTGATTTATTCTTGATATAAAGTCGTTTCTTAATTATATTTCTAATATTGCATTCACACATTCATTAGACAGATCTTCAAAAATAAGTTTAATTAGTAATTTTAACAGTTAAAAAACAGAATTAACTCATAGTTTTTTCATGTTTTTGTGGTATTACAAAATATTAAAAAGATTTAAAATTAAAAAAAAGAGATTGCATCCAATACAAAAGGGGGCAATTCTATAGAATAATTATAATATGTATTTGAACATTTGTACACTTCACTAGTCGAGCTGGTTTGAACTGCTAAAAAGTAGACAAAATTAAGATATGATTTTTTTACACACACTATTTTCCATTTTTTTTTTATTGGATAAGTAAATTTTCTTTGTTATTAAACAGTTCCACAACTTGTGATAACACAATGATTTCAACATAAATTCCTATCACGTTTTCATATTTTTAAACTATTATTTGATGCGTTTTAATACAAATAACATATTTTATTAATGATTTTATTTCCGGTATCTTGTGAACAGTTGTCTCATTGTCAATTATTCCACATCTTCTTTTTTTTATATTTAGGATGAAACTGGGCCCTGAAGTTTTGCATCAGATAAATCATACTTTTGAAGTAATAGAATAAAATATTTGAAGTACTCAGGATGCATATGAAAGATGTACGTTATATATATTTAATTCTAACTTTTTACAATAAAATTTTAATGTAAAACGTATTTATATTTTTGTACTTTCATTTTTTGTTTCAAAGAGTTTAAATGTACAATTATAATATCAAACTTATTTAAACCTTTAAAGGAGTATGCTTCTGCTACATAAATATGGGCTGTTTTTGACAATACAATGCACATTTATCCGGTACCAGTACCATTAAGTCATGCTAAATTACTGAAATCCTCATAATTCTAGCATTTTAGTTAAATTTTAGACGGTTTTCGTGTAAAACGAAAGTGGCCGCATTCGTGTTCATCCTTAATATTGAAATGTAAGTTGTATTTTATGATAATACATAACATATATAAAGGTTGAGGATGAACACGGATGCGGCCACTTTCATTTTTACCAAAAACCATCTGAAAAGTGACATTTTTCGGCATATTAGGTAGATTTTTCATATTTGAGCTTGAATCGGATCGTTTTTAATGACTAAATCTGTTAAAATCCTTGACATAAACTGATTAATTCAAATAAGATGGACACTTAAGTGTTTAAAAAGTGGTCAAAATCTTTCGTCAGATGAACCTGAAATTTGAGGCCAAAATCGGTCCTTACCGGACCTACTCCTTTAAAAAAAAAAGTATTTTCTAATATTGAATCGTTTTTTTAATTAAAGTTGTTGTTTAAATTTGATATTTTTTACACCAATATTCCGGACAGTGGTTAAAACATCCTAGCTAAGATAATCCTCAAAGATAAAGCTCAGATAGCTTCGATGTGCATGCTGAGACATGTCGTAAGTCGGTCCTTACATTATCATAATTTCTGTCCTAAGAATGTAATCTTATAGGACCATTCTTTGAACAATTTCGATAAACCTAGTTCTCATAATGTTATTATTTAACAAAATATTTTTATTTAAATGAATAAATGTCTTTTATTTACTCGCATTTATATTTTAGGCATTAAGCTTAATGCCTGCACACATTTTTCAGGATTTAAGCTTAAATCCTAGGATTTAAGACTAATGCCTAACATCATGTAGGCATTAGACATACTGCCTAGGCGTTAGCTTATTGCCTAGGATTTAAGCTTAATGCCTAATTTCACTTATTGCCGCTAACATATATATGGATTTATGTCAAAAGACACAAAAGTGAAGAAATACAGAAATACAGAAAAAAATAAAATATAAAGATAAATAAATGAATATTTAGAAAACAAAAACATAAAATAAATACAAATCCAACTAACAAAAATAGCAAGAAAAACGTACTAAAAAAGGAAGACTTTTACTTAGATGATGATGTGTGTGCGATCATTGTTAGCTATCTAGATAACTAGAAATCTTTTCGAGCCTTTCGTTCTTTCTATTTATTAGCAAATAATTAAAATATTAAATAAAAGAGAACAATTGGGTGCCCAGAACAATAACATTGGAAAATAGAGAAAAAAAAATCAATAGTATCAATGTAAAAGTTATGACAGAAATGACGGATCTGCAAAATAACGAAATTGTATATTACAGATAAATTTAATAGTAATTTCTAATTTTAAGCAATTTTTATTAGAACATTAATAATTTTAAGGAATAAACATTATTTAATAAGACAAAATAAATATACCCCCAAAACTATAGAAATAAATGCAGGACCTCCAACAACCTAGACCATCAGATAGGCACGTCTTGCAGGAAATCAACTAGTATCGTCACTACTATTAGTAAACAAAACGTTATGGCATGATTTTATAATAAAAAATAAATACCAAAAATACCATACAGCAAGGAAAACTATAAAACGAAAAGTCCCTAGTCCAATGGCAAAATCAAAAGCTCAACATATCAATGAATGTATAACAACTGTAATATTCCTGACTTGGTACAGGCACATTCCTATGTAGAAAATGATGGATTAAACCTCGTTTTATAGCTGATAAATCTCTCACTTGCATGACAGTCACATTAAATTCCATAATGATATTGAGAACAATGTCTGAACAAAACAAACAGACATAAAATGGGGACGAAGTCCCCTATTACAGTAGAAAATTCAATAAAAAATTTAAAAAATAGGGAAAATTTCCCGAATTTTTCATTGTAACGTCGCCGTCACGTAAAATTGGCACCATGTTTTTTGTTAAAATTTTCTTAAATATCGACCGTGTTTACTAAAGATCATGTTTTTCAATTAGCGGGATCAAATATCATTCCAAAAATCAACTACTGTCCTACCTTTTATTGTGTTTGTACTGTATAATCCTAACCTTCACATAATCCAAGTTTAATTTATATGGTGGAATCCGACATTGTTATTACCGGAAGTGTTGCCGTGGAGTTCCACGTGCTCTCCATTTTCTTGCGTCTCTCGGAGCTTTTCGTCATCGTTACATAAAAAGCGCGGGAAATTGTATCATCAATGACAATGATATTACCGGAGAGTAACGAATGTTATGGAATAAGGGACCCTCATAGAAACCAAGATGGCGGTTATACAATGTAAATAATCTTGAAAAATGTGAAGGTCAGGATTATACAGTGCAAACACAATAAAAGGTAGGACAGTAGTGGATATTTGGACAGGATTTTACTTCTGCTAAAAGAAAAACATCATCTTGAGTAAACACGGCTGATATTTAAAAAAATTTTAACAAAAAACATGGTGCCAATTTTACGTGACGGCGACTATAATAATGAACTCAATATCGTTCAAAGTTTTTTTTGTCGCGTTTTTCAATTTCCGGATCTGCGCAGAAATCTACTTCCGTTTCCGGTCCTGTTTGCACGAGACTTTGAATAAAATGTATATATATCAGTCTAAGAAAGGAACTTAATACTAATTCATTTTTAGAAGTTGTTTGTTATAAAAAAAAAAACGTTACCTGATGACACTCAGCGTTTCTTTGTTTACATTGAATATGACGTCATAACTTAAATAGCGTCACAACTAAAATCCCTAACAACAGAACCAAAATCGGAAACGTTACGGTATTTCCGTTTCTCTTTTTAACATGTTTGATTTAAAAAAAAATCATACAGACTTCGTCTCCATTCACAGGTAATGCCTGCCTCATATTAGGTAAAAATGTCAAAAAAATAGGGGTACAGCAGTCAATATCTTAATCGCTGTAAAAACAAAAACAAAATATGTCCACAAAAATAACCAAAAAGGCATATTGACAATGAACATTAGCAAAAACGAATGACAAGTTAATATGCAAAAATTTACCATAGCACAATAATACAATGACTGGATGTTATATAAGAAACGATCCGTGTCAAATGGATATTTCCAAACATAAATTAGTCAAAACATGGACTAAATTTCAAATATAGAGTTTGATGTGAGAGTATGTTTATAAAAAAGTAACAATAATATAGTTATCGAAAGTACCAGGATTATAATTTAGTACGCCAGACGCGCGTTTCGTCTACATAAGACTCATCAGTGACGCTCATATCAAAATATTTATAAAGCCATACAAGTACAAGGTTGAAGAGCATAAACAAACTTTAGAAAAAACAAGAGACTACTTTGAAACTATAAATAATAATAAAATTTAAAGTTTCACACAAACATCGGACTTTATGTAGATTTAGTTGGAATCACTACTGTCATCAATGAGAAATCCGATTAGGTTATGATAATTGGTATGCATGCGATAAATGGTTCACAACAAAGTTGAGTAGAACAGATTAAACAGCAAACTATTTATCAAATATTCAAAACTACTGGATTTACTACTAAATATATGATGAATATGTATAGCACAACAGAACAATATTAAAAAAATAAACAATATCAACAGGATCATTAATAAACATAAACGTAATGTTCCTATGTCCTCAGTTCAAAAGACTGTTTTAAAAGGATCCTAACTTATTTACTTGAACTTGTTGTCTTGAGTTGATGTAATTTTATCTATTATTAATGTCATTTAAATCTCATAACAGTGCATATTTTCATTTATAAAAATCACGGTAGTCGCTTTCGCGATATAAATAGTCACTATGTTACGAATCATAATGCGGTCAGTAGATTAGTAAAACATATATCTATATCATAGAGGTGATTTAAATCATCTGACAATTGTACATGTATATCAATAAATTCTTTAAATAGACGAACTGCGAAGTTAAAAACAGGAAGTTTTATATTTTTGAAGAGTGAGTAAAAATATTTTTGTTTTAAGCAATTACAATGTTTCATTATTCCAATCTTAATACATTCAGATTGAGTGTGATACATGGTTTTTTCTGTCATCAGTTGAGTCACTGTAAGGTCATTTTATAAAGCTTCATTTCAAAAGAAGTTTTATCCTCAAAACCAAACTTAATTACACTATACAAATCCTTTGGAGTCTACCATGTGAAGCAACAAAGTAAAACTTTTCATTTTTGGAGCGCAAACTTTCACCCTTTCCTGAAACATATTCTTCAATGTAATATGAAATACATAGATAATGTGTGTAAAATAACAACAATACTGAATTCCGATGAAAATTCAAAACGGAAAGTCCCTAACCAAATGACAAAATCAATATCTCAAACACATCAAATGAATGAATGACAACTGTCATATTCCTTTAATGATCTTCAACAGGTTCTAAACCCTGCAATAAAAGATACCAATTGATTGAAATAGGAAAATAAGGTCACACTATGTAGGTGTTATTTATTATATTCTGTTGATTATCATGGTTGCAGTATTATCATCTCTCACAATAAATGAATTTCTTTTAAGAAAAGAGGGATGAGTATAAGGTATCCATTAGATATACATGCATTGGGCCTTTTATAACGAGTGTAAAAAATAATTGGTGTTCAAATCTTCTTTTTTCTTTATTCTTAGACATACTACCGCTACCGAGACCTTGCTTTATTCGTGGTTTTATAAATAAAAGAATTAAAGATGTTTGTTTACGTTCACAAAATTGTGTGATACAGCTACCTGCATCTATCAGAATAAATTGAACAATAATATCAATCTTTTGAATACATGTGTACTTTTGGTTTCAGGGCTTCGATGGAGGATTTAAGGAAACATCTAATGGTTGCTGCTGTAGACTTTGGCACTACATATTCCGGCTATTCGTTTTCAATGAGGGCGGACTGGGAAGACAACCCTTTGAAAATCAGTAACCCAATATGGAGGGCAGGAAGTCGACAATTCGTGTCAGAGAAAACACCAACATGTTTATTATTGAATAGTAATCGAGAGTTTGTAGCCTTTGGATTCGAAGCTGAAAATAAGTGGATAGATTTATTGTTGGATAACGAACATAAGGACTATTACTATTTTGAACGTTTTAAAATGAATCTACACAATAACAAGGTATACTTGATTTATCTTATATGTTAAACAAAACCGTCATTTTCTGAAGAAAAAAAACAACGAATTATTTAAGTTAAAGTTGAAAGTTGCGTAAAAAAAATTAATCTATATATATGATAAGAAGTTTCAAAAATGTTATTGTACTGAATTGTAAATTAAAAAAGAAACCTGAGCTGTAGGAAGGAAAATTGCCTCCAAACATTCGTTTTTTTTTTCTTTTCTCTATGAATTAACGATTGGTGCGTTTATGAACGTAAAAGCAAGAATGTGATGTGAGAAAACATGTCCAAAAGGGAAACGCTTTACGGTATAATTTTTTAGCTTCAACTCGCAGCCTTTCTTATTTCCGAAAACAAAGCAAAAGTCACTGTTTTAAAATATTTGATATTTATTTTTTTTATTATGAAATAGAATATAACAAGTGGTATGATGTTAGATGATATAACTGGTACAAAACGACTGCCAGCTTTCCATGTGTTTAAGTTATCAATCCAATATTTGGTAAACCATTTGTTAGATGTTTTGAAAAAACGAGGAAATTTAGTAAAACATGACGAGGTTCAATATGTGCTGACAGTTCCTGCTATATGGACGGATAGAGCCAAAAGATTCATGAGGTCTTGTGCTGAAGGGGTAAGTGAATAAGCTAGGTATTGTAGCATTTATCTAACTTGATAAGTAACGCTTATGCAGCCGCCATTCAAATCAATACACATAACATTTGTCAAGTTACAAAACTGCTGCCAGACTGTCTAGTGCATACACGATCGATCACTAACATATTCAGTGAACCAGTGTCCCATAACCTTCTTCGCCATTTGCTTTACCACAAATAACATGCACTGTTGATTTACAATTTGAACATGAATGTGCATTTGACGCTGGCTTTTGACAAACAATACATGTGATGTCGTCGCTATCAATTGCAATATTTATATTATTGATTTCGATGCCTTCTTCGTTATCACGAAATCCTGTGTTGGTAATATCTTTCAGATCATCCTCTGAATTTAAGAGCGAAATGATTTCATCTGGCAAGGAGGATGTTATTAGGCCAACCTTTGCCCCTACTCCAAACATTGCCTTATATGGTGTGCGTTTAATGCCAGAGTGGTAGCTTTGGTTTTTTGAAATTGAACAAATTTAATTCCATCAGGCCAATCTTTTACACCACTATCCCGCATCCATGTAATTGTCATATCTTTGATATCAGCATTTGCACGTTAGACACTTCCTTTGAGGGTGTCTTGGCTTCCCATGAACGATTTTACAAAAAAATGTTGGGGGCACCAAAAAGAAGAAAAATATCAAGAATCTGCATTGCAACCTCTGCTGCCCGTTTTGATTTCAGAGGCCGGAGAACCACAAGTTTTGTCATATGATCTTGGTAAACCATGATGTACTTAAAATCGTCAAAACTTAACGATTGCATATCAACTAAATCCATTTGTCCACGTGAACTGAATTCTTTTGGTAACTATAGGTTTAACAACAAGTCCCTTACTTGCAATTTTACGCTTCTTTAATTGACATTCTTCACACAACTCCTTAAAAAGTTCCACAGCCTCTGTTGAAACATTGGCATATTTTCTATTTGCTTCCTTGATCATCTTGATTTTCTTTATCTACAGAAAGCTAACTACAGAAAGCTAAAATTCTTCACTCCTCTTCCAACTTACTTTGTCAGCAGATAGTAATAAGCAGGAGTTTTGTCTTCTTTACTTGGTTCTTTTGTCATCAAATTAACAATATCATTGTATTTATTCCTTGTTCATATCTTGCATTTTGTTTTTTCCTTAGCAATTTGCAGTAACATTTGAGCATACTTTTGCTCTAACCCAAGCAACATCTGTGCCTCTGCCATACTTGATTGTTTGTGAAATAATGAGGTTCAACAATTGAATTAAATATCACTGTTCACTTAAGATTAACTTAGAACATGTAGTAGAAGATCAGGAATAAAAACTGTTCACTAAAATCTTTTAAGGAATAACAAATAAAATTGAAATAATTTGTCTATATTTATTTTTTATCAAACAAAGGATCTTTAGATTATTGATAATCCCTGAAATTATATCAAAGAATTGTAGAACAATCATTAAAATATTTATTTTTTGTTATCAAACAAAGGGTCTTCAGATTATTGATAATCCCTGAAATCATATTTGGGAATTTGTAGAATAATTATTAAAATGTTCAGTGATTATGTAAAATCACTGGTTATTTTCAGGGAATCTACACAATCACTAATGAGATTAATGATTCTACATAATCCCTGAAAAATCAGGGATTCTATATAATCACTGATTATACAAATTCACTGTAACATATATACCGGTGTTCAAAAGTCATAAATCGATTGAGAAAAATGAATCTGGGTTACAAACCAAAATCGATGGAAACACAACAACTATTAGCGGGAAAAGAAAGAAACAACAGGAACACCGAAGTACAACAAAATCAAACGCCTCATAGGAACGAACTTTTTGATAAATGCCCCAATGTAACATAAATAGAAACAAACTACTTGTAACAACTGACATATTTCTTACTTGGCACAAGACATTTTACGAAAAAATGGTGGGTTGAACCTGGTAAAATAAGCTTGTGAAACAATTTAAACGTGTTGTTTTTTATTACAGTTATATACAATAAACAAGTATTTCAGACACCAACCAATAACAAACACTGGATAACAGGTTCATGATTTTAGACACGCACATATAGAGTAGGGTAAGGGTTTTACGTGTTTGTTAGCATCAATTTCTTTGTTGATCATGTTGATGATCTTGTATTTACACGGTAGGCTTATAGAGAACAATTATTTTTCAGCAATGTCAAAAACAATATAAACCATTTAAGACAAACTAGAACAAAACCAATGAAAATATATGACCGCATCTAGAACGCTATAAAAGTTCCGATTTGATATGATATTAAGCATCTATACTTAAACCAATTACGACTGATAGCTATAACAAGTACGACATACAGCAATCAAATACAACCACTTAATACATGACAATGACTTGCGAAACTCCCATAAGGAACGAGGAGGGGTTAATCAAAATTGTAAGCGTGCAACACTCAACTAGCCTGGGTAATTTTGATGTGAAAGTATTATACATTAAGGACTACATATAATTCTGTACAGGAGACATTCAAACTATTTAGGCTGATTGTTGCAATTGTTTGTACTTTCTTTCGTATTCACCCTTAGCGTGTCTTACCTCTAATACGTATGGTCTCCTTATTGCCAATGGATTATGATAGTGCAATAATTGTTCAAATCTTAAAACTAATATTTGTTTTAAAACCTTCTTTAAGGCTGGGATTCCCACAAACAACTTGATACTTGCACTTGAACCAGAGGCAGCATCCATTTTCTGTCAGTTTTTATCAACTGAAAAATTAAAAGGATCTGACCCAGGATTCACAATGACAGCCGAAGGGACAAAATTCATGGTGGTTGATCTTGGAGGTAAAGTTTTGTTCACACATTAAAAGAAATATCCGCTTCTATCTATTGTCAACACATTTAAAGATCATAAACCTAAGTCAATATCATTCTTTTACGCATTTGAATATTGTGAAGTGCTGATTGTTCAAATGACTTCCTGATTACTATCAATGAAGAAAGAATTGATGGTAATTGCAATTTATATAAAAAGTTTTCTTTTTTTATCTATATTCTCCAAGGTTGCTACATAAGAATGAATGCTGAATAACTTAAAGTTTTACGTTTTGAATTACACTAGGTAGAACAATAAGTTACATTTATGTTGAAGGTAGATTTCTTTATTCATCTAATAAGCCCTCTTAGTATTGTCATAAAGATTTGTATACCTGCAAAAAGACAATCCTAAATGGTAAAACTGGTTATGTGTGTATACTTATATAAAGATATGATCATATAATATAGCGGCTGATGCAACCCGTGAAGCATTATCTGCTTTTCTTTCCGGAGCATCTGAGATCAACCCTTGTTTTTGATGGGATTCGTGTTACTCGTCGTAAGGTTTCTATATTATGTGATATATACTGTGTTTATCTTTTGTCACTTTTTCGGGATTGTTGTTTTGTGATGGTATTGTCAGTTCGCTTTAAACTTATTAGTTGAACTGTTCCTTTTGGTATCTTTCGTATTTGCACTGCCTTTCATTTAGATTAAAGTAACGTTAAGACATACTTTATCATGTGTTCTTTTCCTTTGATTAAGACATTGGTTTAGATAAATGTCAGATATATATGACTTTTAACAATCAGTCATTTTCCAAAAAATGTGAATATATCGTCTGTTTCCATTTAAGCTATTTCCTTTTTTAATTCATTAACCATTATGTTCATATTTTTTACAGGCGGCACTGCAGACATAACTGTTCACGAGAAAGCTGCAAATGGTCACTTGAAAGAAAAACATAGAGCTATCGGAAATGATTGCGGTGGAACATCGATTGATAGAAGGTTTTTTAAGCTTTTCGAAGAAATTATCGGAAAGACCACAATGGATTCATTAAAAAAGGAGAGCCCTCTAGCATATATAGATCTAATAAGAGAATTTGAATCCGTGAAAAGAACGGTTGAAACTGAAACAAAAACTAAAGTAACTATGACAATCCCGGTTGTTGCGCTTGAAACATCATGTCAGAAAGTTCACAACAAGAATTTAGAGTCTCTGTTGGCTGATTCGTCATATTCAAAAGACATAAAACTAGCACAAGATAAAATTCGTATTAATGTTGAGGTTTTCAATAAGATGTTTATGCCTTCCGTTGATAGTGTTATATCACTTATGAAAGAGATTTTTCAAGATAAATCATTGAAGGACGTGACGCATTTGCTAATGGTAGGAGGTTTCTCAGATTGTCAACTAATGCACGACGCAGTTCGCCAAGCATTTCCGGAGAAGAAAATAATAATTCCAGAAGAAGCTGGGTTAGCAGTGCTTAAAGGGGCCGTTTTATTCGGCCATGATCCAGAGTATATACAGTCACGCATCATGCGATGCAGTTATGGTGTCAAAACGAATGTCCCTTGGCATGAAAAAAAATATGACAGAAAACACTATGCAGTTATGGAAGGGGAGGAAAGGTGTGACAATATATTTTCTCTTATCGTCGGAAAAGACGAAAGCGTTGAAGCAGGAATGTTAGTTAAGAAATCTTTCTTTACACCTTTCAAACATCAGGACAAAATGGAGATAATGGTGTATGTATCTGATGAGACAACACCAGGATATGTTGACGATGATACGTGTTCTTTGCTATGTACACCGACAATCACTTTTTCAGACACTTGTGAGTATAGGCGATGGGTAGACGTAGAATTTGTCCTTGGAAAAACTGAAATTGACCTCATAGCTCACGATAGAAATTCTGGGAAGGCGATATCAGCAAAGTTTGATCTAAATTAATCGTATCGTGAATCAAAGGAAAATTCATTAGTTAGACAGAAGACTTTGAGTTTGAACTATCAGCTAGGGTGTATTCTTTTATTGTACAATTATGGTTACCTCGTAGTTTGATCTTGTATTTATATTAGTACTTAAGCGTATTGTTTCAAACTATAATTCAGTGTCATTCATTGTCGAACCTTCGACTTTAGTCGAAAAAGCGAGATATAGCGATCATACTTTCCATTGGCGTCGTCGTCGTCGTCGTCGGTGGCGTCCACAAATATTCACTCTAGTTAAAGTATTTGAAATTCTAATAACTTTCTTAAATTATTCTGGATTTCTTCCAAACTTGGACAGAACCTTGGTACACTCTGTGGTAAAGTTTTAAAATTTTTATAACTTTCTTGAACTATCCTCGATGTGTACAAAAAATGGACAGAAGCTTGTTTTTTATCATAAGATAGTATCCAGAAGTAAATTTTGTAAAAAACAAATCCATTTTTCTGTATTTTACTTACAAATGGACATAGTTTTTCTGACAGGATACAATACATTCACTATATGATAAAAAAAATAAAAAATTTTATAAACTTTTTTTATACTATCCTGGTTTTTAGCAAACTTTGACTGAAGCTTGTTTATGATCAAAGGCTAGCATCTAGAAGGAAACTTAGTTAAAATTTTGTACCTGTTTATCCGTATTTTACTTATAAATGGACCTAGTTTTTTTTTCAAGTAAATATTACATACAGTCTGTAGTTAACGTTTTTAAAACATGTATTAGATTCATAAACTATCCTGCATTTTCACCAAACTTGGACAGAAGCTTCTAACAATAAAAAAATAGTATTATAAGAGGAGTATTTTTATTGCCTTTTCCCCTCATTTTTGTAGAGCCTGCGATTAACAGCAAAAGTAGACGAGATATTTGGTTCCGCTGAACACTCACGATTTTTTTTCGTATACATGTAGTTTCCATGTTTCAGAAATATATATTCATGTATATTATATAATCATCGCATTATATTTAATTATTTCTTATATATATACTTGTTGTGATTCAATATTTGGACAATAAGTTCTTATACTCCCCTCCTGTTAATCTAAAAGCCTGTTATAGTTTCATTCTATATTTTTATTTTTTGTTTTATTCTATATTTTTATTTTTTTTACTTAAGAAAATGCATGTACCAAACTAGGAATATGACAGTTGTTATCAATTCGTTTGATATTTTTGAGCTTTTGATTTTGCCATTTGCTAAATTTTCATTGGATTTTTTTCGACATTTTACTTCTTTCTTCGATCACTTCATGGTAAAATATGTATTACTGAAAAATTATTACACCAGGGTTTTCGATATCACAAACTGGTCAAAACATTTACTAAATTTTATCACCGGTATAAGGAAATAATTCGTAAATATAACTCAACATGCAGACATCTTATACGTTCAGGTATTTCACATCCAAAATTTTATGGAAATATTCTTTATAAAGCACAAAAATGTCAGTATTCTCCTCAGAAACTAACAAAACCTTTAAATAGACTTATTAAAAGGGGATATAGTTACGATACTGTTGTCAGGTCATTAAAGATTGCATATTTTGGCTTTAACATTGATTCACTGATAGGGTCTTTGCATCAGAACTAAACACATTTATTTCTTAAAAAAACAGTAGTTGGCATGACACGGGTTATGTTCTTCTCATATATTTTATGATAGTATGATACTAAACCCCTAACGGGAGGGATTGTACCTGATATTCATATGATGAAGACATAATCTTTCAATCAGTTTAATTGAGGTCTGGAGCTGGCTTGTCAGTTAACTGCTAGTAGTCTGTTGTTATTTATGTATTATTGTCATTTTATTTATTTTCTTTTGTTACATCTTTTGACATCAGACTCGGACTTCTCTTGAACTGAATTTTAATGTGCGTATTGTTATTCTTTTACTTTTCTACATTGGCTAGAGGTATAGGGGGAGGGTTGAGATCTCATAAACATGTTTAACCCCGCCGCAATTTTGCGCCTGTCCCAAGTCAGGAGCCTCTGGCCTTTGTTAGTCTTGTATGATTTTAAATTTTAGTTTCTTGTGTATAATTCGGAGTTTAGTATGACGTCCATTATCACTGTACTATTATGCATATTTTAGGGGCCAGCTGAAGGACACCTACGGGTGCGGGAATCCTCGCTACATTGAAGACCCATTGGTTGCCTTCGGCTGTTGTTTGCTCTATGGTCGGGTGGTTGTCGCTTTGACATATTCACCATTTCCTTTCTCAATTTTATTTTTTACAGAGTTTGTCTTTAGTGCCGTGTGGAGACAGTAGAGTGCCTCCCCGTGCTTAAGGTTTATGCTCTTATATTATACTAGATTATGGAGTGTGTGTCCGAGCGAGAACTTCTCTATGTTCATTACTTTAGGAATATCTATCAAAAAGTAGTATTTTAATATTCAGCCCCATTCATCTATTTAGTCAGACGTCAGTCGCTACCTTGATATACCCTATCTCTTGTTAAATTTGTCGGGTAACTTATGACAATAAGCATTTGACGTCTTGAGCCGAACAGTTTTATCATTTTTACACCATTTAATCTACTGTGTGATGGTTCATATTCTGGACGCCAGTCTTTGCTCCTTTGTAATAAATCTACATACCAAAAAACAAATATGAAGCTTAGAAATGGAAAAATATTAAATACTAAACTCGTTCAAAGGGTATCTACACGTCTCAATCTTCAGAATCGCTTATCTAAAAATACTACTATAGCTAACGTTTTTAACAATAAAAATCGTGGTTACCCTTCTATCGATAAGTGTCATGACAAAAAATGACTTACGTGTCCCCGTCTTTCCACCAACAATACAGTAAGGTCCACATTTAATGGTCGCACATTTTCTCTAAATTTTGAAACTGATATTACTTGAAAAACAAACAGTATTATTTATTTACTCACATGAAACAAACCGGGATGCGGTATTCAGTACGTAGGTGAAACTGGGCGATATTTATCTAAACGCACGCAAGAACACCTGTATCGTTTTAAAAGACCCAATAAATTCAAAAGTATCATTTATCAACATCTTAAGAAGCACAGTCATCCTATTAAATATTTAACAGTTCAACCTTTAGAAGTAGTAAATAAGCAGCCTGGTGAATCTCATTCCAAGTTCGTACGATCACGAAAAATAAATGAATTAAATTGGATTAAAAAATTACAGACAGTCTACCCTCTCGGTCTTAATGATAATATCATGGGAATTGGCAATATATCAAGAACCGATTCTGTTAACATTTTGGATATAGTTTCTAAAACTGTTCGTAAAAATCGTTCTCATGGACGCAGAAAAAATCGCAATCAAAGAAAATTTCGGACCAACCATACAAATATTTCGGACCTAATTTCCATTTCAAAAAACAACGGCAGACATTATCTGTTAACCAAGCTTTGTTCTTTACCTATAAATAAATTAAATAAAATTTTAGAGGATTGCAACACAATTTCATATTACAGTCCTAAGTATGAAATTGTCCAAATTATAATGGCATATTGTTATTCTAAACTGTTTCCAAAAATTGATCGCCCTGAAGATCATAAAAAACATTTTATTAAAATAAAGTATGTCAATAAAGGTTTTGATTTTGTAAATATTGCCGGTATTTTTAACGACCATTCTGTTAAAGACCAAATTCCTGGATATTTTGATAATACTGAACTCCCTCTCATTTGTTATATTTACAAGAAATCTACCCGAAAATATGTGTTTAATTATAGCCAATTGTGTAAAGATGTAAATATCACTGAAAATACACCTATGTCGTGTAATTGCAGTAATTCAGAATACACCTATGGACCAATTTCCCATGTTATAACAGGAGACCTTAACATCGTTCGCGACCGAGAGTTAAAATCATTCCTCAGTAAAGGACCTAAATATCGTCCCCCGTCAACTATTAACTGGAATGAGTGTCGTAATATCATCAACGACTCACTCCGCGCCTACTGTTTGAAATGGGTAAAACGGGAAAAAGCTGACAAAAAATCTTTGGACTCTTTTTTTAATTCAGTAATGAAGATAGTTGATATTCGAATACAACATTTTAAAGAACATTTTACCCTCAACAAAAACTATTAAAACCCTATTTCGCGTATCAAAAATAAACTAACAGAACTAGCCAAGGAATTTGTTTTTGTCCCGGCTGATAAAGCTGCTAATAATATCATTATTGTTTGACGTAAATTTTATATAGAGGTTCTGCAAAAGGAAATCACGAATTCACCAACATTCCAACTGACTTCATTTTCAGAAAACGACATCTGTAACAAACATAAACTTTTAGCTACTTCTTTACAAGCAGAACCAAACACAATGAAAGTCCCAACTATGTACTGGCTTCCGAAGCTGCACAAAAAACCTTACAAATATAGATTTATTTCATCTTCCAGCCATTGTTCAACTACTAAATTGTCTGTTTTACTTACTAGTACACTTGGTACAATAAAAAACCTGATAATAAATTGTTCAAATAAGGCCTTTGAAAATAGTGGAATTAATTACTTTTGGAGTGTCAAAAACTCGTTGGAAGTACTTGATAAATTGCATGCATATATTGGTGATTTTGAATCTGTTCAAAGTTTTGATTTTTCTACCCTATATACCACTTTGCCTCATATTCTTATTAAGAAAAAATTCACATCCCTAATTAACTGGGCATTTAAAAAGTCGGATTGCGAGTACATATGTTCAAACTCTTTTAGATCATTTTTTAGTAGCAATAAACAAAAGAACTATGTCAATTGGACATGCTTTGATACTATTTATGCACTTGAATTTTTACTTGATAACATTTTTGTTCGCTTTGGAGATTCCGTATATCGTCAAGTTATTGGAATTCCAATGGGGACTAACTGTGCACCACTTATTGCGGACCTGTTTTTGTATTGTTATGAGTTACAATTTATGACTAAAATTAGCAAAGACCCATCAAAACAACATTTGATACAAAAATTTAACAATACTTTTAGATATTTGGATGATATATTGGCTCTAAATAATGACGACTTCAGTATGTATACTAAAGAAATTTATCCTGTAGAACTTACTTTAAATAAAGCTAATGATAACAATGACCACTGCCCTTTCCTCGATCTTGATATCTATATCATAAACGGGAAGCTTAATACAAAAATTTATGATAAAAGAGATGATTTTTCATTTCCTATTGTTAATTATCCATTTTTAGATGGTGACGTTCCCTTGTCACCATCTTATGGTGTTTATATATCTCAACTTGTACGATTCGCTCGTGTATGTAACAATGTATTAGATTTTAGCGAGAGAAATTTATGTATTACTGAAAAATTATTACACCAGGGTTTTCGATATCACAAACTGGTCAAAACATTTACTAAATTTTATCACCGGTATAAGGAAATAATTCGTAAATATAACTCAACATGCAGACATCTTATACGTTCAGGTATTTCACATCCAAAATTTTATGGAAATATTCTTTATAAAGCACAAAAATGTCAGTATTCTCCTCAGAAACTAACAAAACCTTTAAATAGACTTATTAAAAGGGGATATAGTTACGATACTGTTGTCAGGTCATTAAAGATTGCATATTTTGGCTTTAACATTGATTCACTGATAGGGTCTTTGCATCAGAACTAAACACATTTATTTCTTAAAAAAACAGTAGTTGGCATGACACGGGTTATGTTCTTCTCATATATTTTATGATAGTATGATACTAAACCCCTAACGGGAGGGATTGTACCTGATATTCATATGATGAAGACATAATCTTTCAATCAGTTTAATTGAGGTCTGGAGCTGGCTTGTCAGTTAACTGCTAGTAGTCTGTTGTTATTTATGTATTATTGTCATTTTATTTATTTTCTTTTGTTACATCTTTTGACATCAGACTCGGACTTCTCTTGAACTGAATTTTAATGTGCGTATTGTTATTCTTTTACTTTTCTACATTGGCTAGAGGTATAGGGGGAGGGTTGAGATCTCATAAACATGTTTAACCCCGCCGCAATTTTGCGCCTGTCCCAAGTCAGGAGCCTCTGGCCTTTGTTAGTCTTGTATGATTTTAAATTTTAGTTTCTTGTGTATAATTCGGAGTTTAGTATGACGTCCATTATCACTGTACTATTATGCATATTTTAGGGGCCAGCTGAAGGACACCTACGGGTGCGGGAATCCTCGCTACATTGAAGACCCATTGGTTGCCTTCGGCTGTTGTTTGCTCTATGGTCGGGTGGTTGTCGCTTTGACATATTCACCATTTCCTTTCTCAATTTTATATGCATTTGAGAAAATAAAATATCCCATGATATTATCTACTAATATATTGAAATTTAAGATATGTTTGCTAAAGTATAATAAATAGATGATTAGTCCTTACTTTTCGTTTTACTTATTATCTAAGGCCATATTATGACCCATAATTGTTAACTTTTATGTCGTTTTGTCACCTGTGTAGGGTTGTCTCATTAGTAATCATACCACATCTTATTATTCTTATAAATAGTCAATTTGTTGATACAGATATTTTGTTTTGTGTCCGTTTCAATTTCCGGAAGATAAATCAATCCTATATTTGGGTTGTTAACTGCTTTTCATAGAAGTGTAGTATGATAATAGAAATCTCACTATAATGTAGTATCGGAAACATTTGAAAACCTGCGTTACCATGACAACTACCCGTCTAGGTTATCACAATGAATAAACAAATACGTGAGGTATATATTGTCCTTCAATGAAGATTCACCGAAACGACCTGATATTAAAAACCTCGAGTCAATTAATTTGTTGTGAAATTATTTGCATCTCCCACTTGGTACTCGTCCGTTCAAAATCATTTTTGCAAACAATGGTATTTTGTTATTCATTCAAGATATGTTTTGAATATATTATTGTATCTAGTGTATTAAAAAGGGTCTGTTTCTTCGTTTTGTTGTCCTAAAACGAAAAATTTAGTATTCATTCAAATTGCGTAAAAACCAAATGTTGGATATTGTGCAAAATTTGATTTAGTATTCTAATGAAAAGAAGTAATTATTCAAAACTTTATAATTAGCGGTAGTCAAAAACTAACAATAGATACTTCGTCAGCATCATTGTTTTTAAAACGTCATTAGCAACTGTACTTATCCCAGGCATAGATAACGTCATCCGTATTTGTTAAAAAATGTTAGGTTTTTTGGGTTCTCAATGCTCTTCAACTTTGTATTTGTTTTGGCATTCTAACTATTTTTATTTAAGCGTCACTAATGAGTCTTATGTAGACGAACCCGCGTCTGGCGTATTATATCATAAGCCTGGTACATTTGATACCTATATCTGTAGGAAATGTTCAGGATTGAATCAGCACAAAATTTTACTCGATGTGAAACGGGCTGGCTAAAATAGTATATCAATGAATGATATTGGAGTAAAATATTCAATTTTAATACACTTGATTTTCTACCTTTGCTATAACAAATATGATTTGTGTCTAGCTTCTTCTTAATTGTTTGTTGTGGTTCTTGTTTATGTATAAAAAAAAGTGCGTTATACCAAACAAATTACAAAAGAAAATTAGAAGTCAACATACAATCTTGTGATTATGTTTTGTATACTTTTGTATAAAATATCGCTGCTTTTATTTTTGCTGTTACATCTCATTTGTCTTGTTCGAGCACTTATCTTTCGAACTCAATTCATTATTGAGGAGCGAAACAAATAAAAAAATGTATTTCAAATAAAGTCCCAAACAAATCTTCGCACATTTATTTAATATCATTTTGGATTTTGTCAATTTCTTTGTATTCGCACAATTTATTTAACGTGCAACCTACACATTTTAATGATCGTAAGTTACCTTAGCCGTATTTGGCACAACTTTTTGGAATGTTGGGTCCTCAATGCTCTTCAACTTTGTATTTATTTGGCTTTTTAACTATTTTGATCTGAGCGTCACTGATGAGTCTTATGTAGACGAAACGCGCGTCTGGCGTATAAAATTATAATCCTGGTACTTTTGATAACTAACTACATACAGAATGAGGCCTTAAGTATTCAACACCTTAGAGTTTTCGCTATATATTGTATATAATACTACATTTATTAAAAAAAAATATTTGGGGTCATTTTTCGTTTGATTGTAAGCAACTTGGTACCAATAGAAGCAGATTGTCACATGTTTATTAGTTTATTTGGTCATATATGTTTTGTGGATCATTTTCATTTGTTCACAAGATAAGCATAAATATTATTTTCTGTTCAGAAATTCGCTATATATTAAACCAAATTAAATAATAAAAAATTATTGTAGTATAGTCAGTATAGTTCTCGCAAAATTGTTTCTAGTTTCCGACCCATATTTTGTTGTCAATCAAAATCCGATCCATCCTGGATAGAAATAGTCAGAATAGTTCTCGCAAAATTATTTCTAGTTTCCGACCCATATTTTGTTTGCAATCAAAATCCGATCTATCCTAGATAGAAATAGTCAGTATAGTTCTTGCAAAATTGTTTCTAGTTTCCGACCCATATTTTGTTGGCAATCAAAATCCGATCCATCCTGGATAGAAGTAGTCAGAATAGTTAAATTGTTTCCTGAGTATTGATCCGTCTCTTACTGGCCATTTATAATACGTCACTTCCCCTCCAGTCAACCATCCAATCCACCAGCTGAAGCTACCAACTGTTGTTATTGTATGATCACAGAGTGATAAGGTTGCGACTATTACCTCCCATTTCGGACTATCAATATATTCAACCTTGTTTTTCACGTGACGTGGCATGTTAGCTTTAGCCCAAGTCATGTTTTGTGAAGTTACTAAAAAAAGAACATTTCTATATTTTGATAGAAAATAGTTGACAGATTTGGACAAATACTCCGGTGTTGCAATATTAAAACCAACTTTTTTTAAATAACTATTACTGAATATATCTCCTAGTCGAATATGGATGCCCACTAAAGTTACCATTTTTCTGGATTCTTCGTTGAAATTTTGCAGAATTTGCATAATATTGTGTTCAGCCTCGATTTGAATGTGGCGTCGAAAAGTTAATTGTTTCCTTAGTTCTTTCCTAAATTCATAAAAATATTTCCAGGACTGTAGAGAACGAACTAATCTGACATTTTGAGAATTGTTAAACCTTAAAAGACTATCGTCGTAAGCAGACGACCGTTTTTCATGCCGGTAATTAAATGTCTGGCATATTTTCACGTCTGGTCGTACATCAACGTCAATGTTAAATACACGATTTATTTCTGTATTTTCACCTACTATTAAGTGCATATTCTTTGATCTCGAAATACCAAAATGGGATGCAAATTGGAATAAGTTATTTCCAAACCTTGCTTTAAAAACAGGACACAAATAAAAAATATTACTCGTGTATTTATTTTCTTTGTTACTGAAACCATTTGTGGTAGTATTTATGTCATGTGCATGTTCTACCGGTATTTCTCGACATTTTTTTGTAAAATTGTTCCCGTGTTGAAATTTCCTGCAATTTGTATTAATCGATTTAAAGATGACAGAGAAGGATAGATGTACAACTAGTACATGTAGTATGGATGCAATTAATATCACTGAAAAAGAAAGCACATAATTGATAACACTGACAAAGAAAGCACACAATTAATAACACTGAAAAAGAAAGCATACAATTGATTACACTGAAAAAGAACGCATACACAAAATAACTAGTGTAAAACTATTCAAACGAGAAAACCAACGGTCTAATCTATATAAAAAACAAGACACAAGAAACACTTATAAACCACATTAACAAACGACAACTACTTAACATCAAATTCCTAACTTAGGGTAGTTGTAAACAATTGTATATCTAAACATGTATCTGCATTGTTTGACCACTGAAACATTTATCTGCATTGTTTGTCCACTGAAACATTTATCTGCATTGTTTGTCCACTGAAACATTTATCTGCATTGTTTGTCCACTGAAACAACTTAAACATGTTTGGTCTGGAGAGAAGATAAAGCATCTAGATTTGAAAGCGTTTACAGCAGAATGCATTGAGTGTGTAGGTAAAGGTAATATTTTTAGTTAGATTGCTTGCTTGCTGAACTGTGAAGTCATTACCGGTATTAGATTAGGAAAACTGCCCTCCGTTAAGAGTAGACCTGTCCGACAGATAACCAATATATCTGTATGGATGTCTATATATAAAAAAGAAGAAGTGGTATGATTGCCAATGAGACAACTCTCCACAATGGACCAAAATGACACAGTATTAACAAGTATTAACAGCTATAGGTCACCGTACAACCTTCAACAATGAGCAAAGCCCATACCACATAGTCAGCTATAAAAGGCCTCGAAATGACAATGTAAAACAATTCAACATCCCAACAACAAAAAGACACTAGGAACAGATTTTTGAGTACTCGCAGTTAACTGACAGCTAGTTCAAAGCTTTAACAAATTATAAACAAACCATGCATATAAGACTAAATTATCAATCCGTACACATCCAACATCCAATGGATTTAGTGTAAAGACGTCATAAACAGTCAGAGAAAAACATGATCTTGTGCAATGCCAAGATACAGGACTGGTATCGACAGATTGTAGATCCATGAATGTGTATAATAATGTATAAAACAAACCAGTACTATTTAGGTTGCTTTTAATTTACTGATAACAAAATCAATATTTAAACCAATAAAAACAATATTCAATGATCTTATTACAGTGTTTTTGATAACTATTTACACCACTGGGTCGATGCCACTGCTGGTGGACGTTTCGTCCCCGAGGGTATCACTAGCCCAGTAGTCAGCACTTCGGTGTTGACATGAACATCAATTATATGGTCATTTTTATAAATTTTCTGTTTACAAAACTTTGAATTTTTCGAAAAACTAAGGATTTTCTTACCCCAGGAGTAGATTACCTTAGCCGTATTTGGCACCACCTATTGGAATTTTCGGTCCTCAATGCTCTTCAACTTTGTATTTATTTGGCTTTTTGAACTATTTTGATCTGAGCGTCACTGATGAGTCTTATGTAGACGAAACGCGCGTCTGGCGTATAAAATTATAATCCTGGTACTTTTGATAACTATTTACACCACTGGGTCGATGCCACTGCTGGTGGACGTTTCGTCCCCGAGGGTATCACTAGCCCAGTAGTCAGCACTTCGGTGTTGACATGAACATCAATTATATGGTCATTTTTATAAATTTTCTGTTTACAAAACTTTGAATTTTTCGAAAAACTAAGGATTTTCTTACCCCAGGAGTAGATTACCTTAGCCGTATTTGGCACCACCTATTGGAATTTTCGGTCCTCAATGCTCTTCAACTTTGTATTTATTTGGCTTTTTGAACTATTTTGATCTGAGCGTCACTGATGAGTCTTATGTAGACGAAACGCGCGTCTGGCGTATAAAATTATAATCCTGGTACTTTTGATAACTATTTACACCACTGGGTCGATGCCACTGCTGGTGGACGTTTCGTCCCCGAGGGTATCACTAGCCCAGTAGTCAGCACTTCGGTGTTGACATGAACATCAATTATATGGTCATTTTTATAAATTTTCTGTTTACAAAACTTTGAATTTTTCGAAAAACTAAGGATTTTCTTACCCCAGGAGTAGATTACCTTAGCCGTATTTGGCACCACCTATTGGAATTTTCGGTCCTCAATGCTCTTCAACTTTGTATTTATTTGGCTTTTTGAACTATTTTGATCTGAGCGTCACTGATGAGTCTTATGTAGACGAAACGCGCGTCTGGCGTATAAAATTATAATCCTGGTACTTTTGATAACTATTTACACCACTGGGTCGATGCCACTGCTGGTGGACGTTTCGTCCCCGAGGGTATCACTAGCCCAGTAGTCAGCACTTCGGTGTTGACATGAACATCAATTATATGGTCATTTTTATAAATTTTCTGTTTACAAAACTTTGAATTTTTCGAAAAACTAAGGATTTTCTTACCCCAGGAGTAGATTACCTTAGCCGTATTTGGCACCACCTATTGGAATTTTCGGTCCTCAATGCTCTTCAACTTTGTATTTATTTGGCTTTTTGAACTATTTTGATCTGAGCGTCACTGATGAGTCTTATGTAGACGAAACGCGCGTCTGGCGTATAAAATTATAATCCTGGTACTTTTGATAACTATTTACACCACTGGGTCGATGCCACTGCTGGTGGACGTTTCGTCCCCGAGGGTATCACTAGCCCAGTAGTCAGCACTTCGGTGTTGACATGAACATCAATTATATGGTCATTTTTATAAATTTTCTGTTTACAAAACTTTGAATTTTTCGAAAAAACTAAGGATTTTCTTACCCCAGGAGTAGATTACCTTAGCCGTATTTGGCACCACCTATTGGAATTTTCGGTCCTCAATGCTCTTCAACTTTGTATTTATTTGGCTTTTTGAACTATTTTGATCTGAGCGTCACTGATGAGTCTTATGTAGACGAAACGCGCGTCTGGCGTATAAAATTATAATCCTGGTACTTTTGATAACTATTTACACCACTGGGTCGATGCCACTGCTGGTGGACGTTTCGTCCCCGAGGGTATCACTAGCCCAGTAGTCAGCACTTCGGTGTTGACATGAACATCAATTATATGGTCATTTTTATAAATTTTCTGTTTACAAAACTTTGAATTTTTCGAAAAACTAAGGATTTTCTTACCCCAGGAGTAGATTACCTTAGCCGTATTTGGCACCACCTATTGGAATTTTCGGTCCTCAATGCTCTTCAACTTTGTATTTATTTGGCTTTTTGAACTATTTTGATCTGAGCGTCACTGATGAGTCTTATGTAGACGAAACGCGCGTCTGGCGTATAAAATTATAATCCTGGTACTTTTGATAACTATTTACACCACTGGGTCGATGCCACTGCTGGTGGACGTTTCGTCCCCGAGGGTATCACTAGCCCAGTAGTCAGCACTTCGGTGTTGACATGAACATCAATTATATGGTCATTTTTATAAATTTTCTGTTTACAAAACTTTGAATTTTTCGAAAAACTAAGGATTTTCTTACCCCAGGAGTAGATTACCTTAGCCGTATTTGGCACCACCTATTGGAATTTTCGGTCCTCAATGCTCTTCAACTTTGTATTTATTTGGCTTTTTGAACTATTTTGATCTGAGCGTCACTGATGAGTCTTATGTAGACGAAACGCGCGTCTGGCGTATAAAATTATAATCCTGGTACTTTTGATAACTATTTACACCACTGGGTCGATGCCACTGCTGGTGGACGTTTCGTCCCCGAGGGTATCACTAGCCCAGTAGTCAGCACTTCGGTGTTGACATGAACATCAATTATATGGTCATTTTTATAAATTTTCTGTTTACAAAACTTTGAATTTTTCGAAAAACTAAGGATTTTCTTACCCCAGGAGTAGATTACCTTAGCCGTATTTGGCACCACCTATTGGAATTTTCGGTCCTCAATGCTCTTCAACTTTGTATTTATTTGGCTTTTTGAACTATTTTGATCTGAGCGTCACTGATGAGTCTTATGTAGACGAAACGCGCGTCTGGCGTATAAAATTATAATCCTGGTACTTTTGATAACTATTTACACCACTGGGTCGATGCCACTGCTGGTGGACGTTTCGTCCCCGAGGGTATCACTAGCCCAGTAGTCAGCACTTCGGTGTTGACATGAACATCAATTATATGGTCATTTTTATAAATTTTCTGTTTACAAAACTTTGAATTTTTCGAAAAACTAAGGATTTTCTTACCCCAGGAGTAGATTACCTTAGCCGTATTTGGCACCACCTATTGGAATTTTCGGTCCTCAATGCTCTTCAACTTTGTATTTATTTGGCTTTTTGAACTGTTTTGATCTGAGCGTCACTGATGAGTCTTATGTAGACGAAACGCGCGTCTGGCGTATAAAATTATAATCCTGGTACTTTTGATAACTATTTACACCACTGGGTCGATGCCACTGCTGGTGGACGTTTCGTCCCCGAGGGTATCACTAGCCCAGTAGTCAGCACTTCGGTGTTGACATGAACATCAATTATATGGTCATTTTTATAAATTTTCTGTTTACAAAACTTTGAATTTTTCGAAAAACTAAGGATTTTCTTACCCCAGGAGTAGATTACCTTAGCCGTATTTGGCACCACCTATTGGAATTTTCGGTCCTCAATGCTCTTCAACTTTGTATTTATTTGGCTTTTTGAACTATTTTGATCTGAGCGTCACTGATGAGTCTTATGTAGACGAAACGCGCGTCTGGCGTATAAAATTATAATCCTGGTACTTTTGATAACTATTTACACCACTGGGTCGATGCCACTGCTGGTGGACGTTTCGTCCCCGAGGGTATCACTAGCCCAGTAGTCAGCACTTCGGTGTTGACATGAACATCAATTATATGGTCATTTTTATAAATTTTCTGTTTACAAAACTTTGAATTTTTCGAAAAACTAAGGATTTTCTTACCCCAGGAGTAGATTACCTTAGCCGTATTTGGCACCACCTATTGGAATTTTCGGTCCTCAATGCTCTTCAACTTTGTATTTATTTGGCTTTTTGAACTATTTTGATCTGAGCGTCACTGATGAGTCTTATGTAGACGAAACGCGCGTCTGGCGTATAAAATTATAATCCTGGTACTTTTGATAACTATTGAATTGGTAAACTTTTAGAATAAGTTTATTTCAAGAAGCGATAAGTTTACCAGGATCATTTCTAAATTTCCGGCCACGGTTAACAACATTTCCGTAAAAATGAGGATGTGCTATCCCGTTTGAAAGAAGTTATCTACAGTTACAACCAAACTTCAAAATCAAGTATTCAAATTTATGGAAAAATTTAGTAAAGGTTTTAAGTAATATATTGTAATGATATCCCTGGTTTAATAATTTACCAGTAATACAGCAGAATGCATTGAGTGTGTAGGTAAAGGTAATATTTTTGATTAGCTTGCTTGCTAGCTGAACCGTGAAGTCATTATTAGGTCAGGTAAACTGCCCTCCGTTAATAGTAAACTGGTCCCTAAGATAACCAATTTATCTGTCTGGAGATCTAAACCTCTTCGAAAGGAGTGTAGTATATATATCTTAAAAAGGACTTCACGGTTCAGCTAACAAGCGAGCTAACCAAACGTTTTACCCTTACCGACGTACTCAATGCATTTTGCTGTAAAACAGTTTTGATAACTTCGATTAAATTAAAGCATCCATTTTTGCTTCATCTTGCTCTGGTACTACTTCTTGTTTAAAAACATATTTTGGTTTACTAAATAAAGAAGTACTGGTCAAAAATGAGAAAAATAATGGATTTGTAACTGACCTATGTAAAGAAATTTCCTCTCCATAACAATGTGCAATTGTGACCAAGGATTGGTAACTAACGTATGTAAAGAAATGTTCTCTGCATATCAATTTGCAGTTGTGAATGCTGTCTCACTTCAACATGTTTCATATCATAGTCGATGTTTAATAGTCAAATGTATATACTAATCGAACAAGAATCAAACTATCATAATTATGAAATAATTCTTTTCTATGTTAAAATGTGTTTTGTCTCTATCGATTTGTAATGCAAATTAGATTAATTTGTATTCATTTGAACAAGGATTTGCAAATCCTTGATTTGAAGAAATTTAATTTTTATATGTTTTCATATGACCTTTTCTTTATCGATGTACAAGTGTTATTTGTCCGGTTTTTGCCTTGTTTATAACCACCAAGTCGACGCCACAGCTGGTGGCATTTCGTCTACGCATGGTATATCACAAACTCAGTATCAGAGTTAACGATCGCGACATACCACGTTACTGCTTTTGTTCTTTCTACTTATTCAAAAATAATTATAAAAAAAAAAAAAAAAAAAAAAAAAAGAGGGTGCACAAGTTTAAAGAATAACAGTGGAAATAGAAAAAAAATCAATAGTACCAATACATACTTATTCCAGTAATGAAGGATGTGCAAAATAACGAAAATATATAATACTGATAAAATTGATAGTAATTTCTAATTTAAGTAATTTTTATTTAACATGTAGAATTTCACAGATTAAAAATTATTTTATAAGACATAAAAAAAATACCCTTGAAAAACATAACACAAACGAATTTAGAAATAAATAAAGGATCTTTTTCCACCTAGACCATCAGATATTCGACGGTTTTGCAGGAAAGTCAACTGGTATCGTCACTACTACTAGTAACTAAAATTGTGTGGCATGATTTTATAACAAAAAGTAAAATAATAAAAATACCAAACTGCAAGGAAAATTCTAAAACGGAAGGTCCCTAATCAAATAGCAAAATCAAAAGCTCAAAATATCAACGAATGCATAACAACTGTCATATTCCTTACTTGGTGCAGGCATTTTCCTTATGTAAAAAATGATGGATTAAACCTGGTTTTATAGCTGATAAATCTCTCACTTGCATGACAGTCACATAAAATTCCATTATGATATTGAAAACAATGTGTGAACAAAACAAACAGACATAATAGGTAAAAATGTCAAAAATAGGGGTACGGCAGTCAATATCTTAATCGCTGTAAAAACAAAAACAAAATATGTCCACAAAAATAACCTAAAAGGCATATTGACAATGAACATAAACAAAACGAATGACAAGTTAAAATACGAAAATTTACCAGAGCACAACAACACAATGACTGGATGTTATATCAGTTATGAGCACTGTCAAATGGATATTTGGATACTGCCCATTATAGATTAGTCAACACAGGTATCACTTTCTACTTAAGGTGGTACCCAACACTACAGGGAGATAACTCTGTAAAGTCAGCTAAACGTTTTAATTATGTTGTGTTGTAAAAAGAATATTAAGCTTCTCAATGATCAAAATTGGTGTTTTTCAAACTGATATATAACCAGTGTAATTTTTCTGACAAAACGGTTGGTTCAAAAATTTTGAAATTTTTATATTTTTGTTAAAGGGTCAAAGTTAACACTTTGACAAAATTTTATAAAATTAAACGAGCCAAATTAGTTTTAGTGAAAGTGTTGGGTGCCACCTTAAGACAAAATATTTGATAAAAAAAATAACTCGAAGAATTAAGTAGGTAAGATCAATAGGAGAACATTGTATACAACTTTAGTGTGGTTGGGTGCAAATAGTGCTGAAATTTGCACAGCAGACTTTTTAATTTAGTTTCGTGTATTGTTTATTTTCAAAACAATTAAAGTTTCAGGTGAACGATTTTTCAATATCATAGTCTTAATAATAATTTCAATAATATCAAATATTTAACAGTGACCTATTCTATAAGTGAATTTATAATCTCTGTATTAATCTAAATAATCCGTTTATACAATAGGTTACATTTTAACCACCTCGGAAAGAAATTGATTTTGTGAAGCGTATAAATGATAGACCACTTTAAATTTCTAAATCCTGAACTAATTTAAACAATCGTAATTTTCATTTGCTAAATAGGAATGCTAAACATAGTTATGTTGGAATAAGTTTAAGCTAGAATAGTAAAATAAAAAGACAAGGGATGTTTTAATTATTTAGAAATTAAGGTTAAATTTGATTTTGCATAAATACAAACTGAAATCATGTCGAAACAAATAAAGAAGACATATGGTATCAAATTTCCGAGACCTAAGTTTGGATTTATGTTCAATGTGGAAAAAGGATTAAATAAACTAAAAAGTCATAAACAGAAATCGGTCAAGACAGCATACTTATTAGCCATTTTCTTAGGTCCATTCGGAGCGCATCATTTTTATCTAAACCGATGGTTTATGGGAGTTGTGTATTTGTTGACGTTCGGGATCTTTGGAGTAGGGTGGATAATAGACTTGTTCCGAATACGATCTATGGTTCAGGATGAGAATGATGCGTGTGATGATGATAAGTATAAAACGGAGAAGACAGTGTTGGATTCGTATCTTGTTTGGTTTCCTTTCGGGATAATAGGCAAGTACTTCAATGTGTAGCATAACATGAGGGTCTGAAAAGGGGTATACGTCTCTCTATGATATAAGGCCATGTTTATCCTTTCTTTTTTCTCAGTTCTCTTTTCTTTATTTCAGAACCCTGTTCTTCTTCATTCTTTCGTAGTCGTTTGATTATATTTTCTTTAATCTTTATTTTGTTGTTGCCATTTAGTCTCTGTTTTGCCCTTTTATTCTGTATTCTGTAAATCTCATCATTGTATAGTTTAAAATATAGAAACAAATTAAATGCTGTAAATTACATCTATAGGAGCTTTGTACACCTTTACCTTTTAGAGCTGTTATAATATTTATTTACAAATAGTTCAAAATGAATGTACATACAAAAAAATACAGAACGGTTTTCGTCTTTGATATGCATAACATACTCATCACTGGACGTAAAGCAAACTAAGGCCAATTCGTCAAATAGTTAAAATGGTTAACGGTCGGTTGAAATAAAAGAATGCAAGTACATAGTTGAAATCATTTGGTCTCATATGAAGATATCAGGGGTCTATGATTACACGTAAGACGGCGCAAGCCATGATATTCAAACTCATAAGTAGAAAATAAACTAAAACACCATGACAAAAAATTGAGACCAAAACACAAACAACAGTACACAAAACACAGCATATAAAACTAAACACTACGCTACACGAACCATGTAAAAAAACGGGGTAATCTCGGGTGCTCCGGAACGGTACCAGATATTATATCTATTCTTTCTAACAACATAATTTTGAAACTTTTTTACATTTTCAGGTTGGCATCACTTTTACCTGAGGAACTTCTCGTTAGCATTGCTATATCTTTTAACATTTGGAGTGTACGGTATAGGCTGGGTTCTGGATGGATTTTTCATGCCATCTTTAGTAGAACAAAGCAACACAAAAGAAAAATTCTCAACTGATCTAGAAATTCTGAAAACATACTTAATTGCTGCATCGCCCTTCGGAATTCTCGGTGCTCATCAGTATTACAGTGGGAGAATTTTATGGGGATTGTCATACACGTTCACATTAGGAGGTTTGGGCATTTGGTGGCTATTTGATTTGTTTAGAATTTCCGCCATTGTTCACAGGCGGAAACAATGGAAAGTTGGAGTTAATCTAAACAAAATATACGCAGACGATGTGTACCTGATTTGGATATGGTTTGGAATATTGGGAGGACATCATTTTTACCTCCGACGATATAAAGCAGGGTTTTTGTATCTATTTACATTAGGTTGTTTTGGCGTCGGGTGGTTGGTAGATCTCGTTAGAATTCCGTGGATTGTACGTGATTATAATTTGGACCATGTTGAACAGGACGAAATTACATTTAGCGATGCTTTTATGGAGTCGTTATCAGATTTTGACCGACAAGAAATACAACGTGCCATAAGGCGCGCTCGCTACAGTGGTGATGATAATTCTGTCTTTGAAAACGATGACGGAGATGAAATCGAAGTAAGTGGTCATGAGTTTTCCGGATTAGATTATTCTTTAAATAGTTCACAACGACCAAAATTTGACGTAGGCTCAAGAAGAGAGTCAACTATTGAAGATGATAAAAACGTAGCCATGGTAACAACAGTGGCAATAATCTCTAGTCCAGATGAATCCGTTGCAGCATCTGCAAAAACCGAAAAGTCACATAAACGAACGACAGATAATAACGAGTCCTTTGGTAAAGGCAAAAAGTCTAAATATCGGGGCGAGAAAGAGAAAACGGTAATGTTAAACCCTGCTTTATTTAGTGCTTTACATAATATTAGCGAGAATGAGGACCATCCGATCAATGCATCTATAAATCGTTCAAAGAGTATTCCAGCAAGATTGTGCAATGAAAATAACTTAAAAAGATATTCTAACAATATGCTAGAAAGAAAATCATCAGTGCATACGTTTCAAATAAACGAAATCAATCACATCGAAACAAATACAAATCATAACTGTCATAGTGCAAATGAAATTATAATAAACAATACGGAAGCTACAGACCTTCATATAAATGATAGAAGAAAGCTTGGAAAATCTGCGAGTTCACAATCCTTCACATCTACAGCTGTTCTCAATCGTGTAAATTCTGATGCAGGTGAAGAGGATGCTGCAACTAAGCGGAAGCGGAAGCTGCTCATGCGATCCAACACGCAAGTAGCTGGATTATTGTGGTATGATCCTCATGACGCTGCACAAAATGTTAAACCAAATCGTAGAGCAAGTGAGAGTGAAATAAATGATAATTCATTAAATAGTAATGATTCAGTTTCAACACTTCCTAGAGTAACGAAAATTCCTATACGTGCAGTAAAAAAGGCAGGCATGAAAAGAGAGAATTCTCTTCCAATTATGTCGTCTGCGCAAACGCAAACTTTTTCAAGAATTGACGAGGAATCAGACCTTGAAACAAATGTTCAAAAAGCAAAAAATATACTTCCAAATGGTAGGAAAAAGTGTCACAGCATCTCCGAGGAAATTGTTCATATTGTATCGTCTGCTTCGTTAGTCAATGTTTTTGATGACGTAGAAGAAATTCCAACAGGTCCAGATACGTCAAATAAATCGTCATCAAACATGTTTACAGCAGGTAAAGATACAGGTATAGGACTTCATAATGCCATTTCTGAAAGTAGACCAATGACTAAACGATCAATGAGTTTTCCTAGTCGACAAATATCACTTAATGAAGACACGTCTTATCAAAATGGCAATGTGCTTATTGTTGATGACGGAGAACATTTTGACAATTCGAAGTCGTTAAGACGTTCGTCCACCCAATCTGGGATAAAAGCATTAGCACCTGAAGAAAGTACAAAACTTAAGAAGAGGAGAAAATCATTTATTCCGAAGCTAACTAAATCTAAGTCAGGTAATTATATATAAAAAAAAATTGTTGTGTGCACTCTTTATAGATAAGCTAACTATACCAAGGGGTTATCATAAATCATAATTAGAAAAGACAACACCATCGTCAATGGAAGAAAGAGCCAAATATCATTGTTTTTGTTGTATTTTTGCCTTTGGTGGTACATATATAGTGGCCTTATTACCAAAGTCCTCACATTACATCTTCTTCAGTATCTTTTAAGAAACATCACGTATTAAGCCGTAAACAAACAATACACATCAAAGAGAACTAAGTAGGTTTGGTATTTCTTTTAACGGTATTTCCTTGGATTTGAAATTGGGCTATCATATCACTTTTGTATGTACTGAATAAATGGATTATATCGTAATCAGACTTTACTACATAGGAGGTTTCATTTGGTGAGGGGTCATATACCTGACCCTGCTAGTTGTTTTGACAGATTCCCGTATCCCGCTTATGATCAGTTGATCATTGTAATGAAAACGCTTGTTATGTCATGTGTACAGCCCTCATTCGTTTCTTGTGTTTACGCTTAATAACTTGACTTTCACGCGTCACGCTTACAAAAAAGCGTTATTTGTAATGTTCGTTATATCTCTAGAACGTAAATTTATGACATCGCCGAATGCGAGTTCTTTTTTCTTTTCTTAATGCTTTTTGGGGGTCCAGAAATGCATATATCATTTTTATGCAGCGGGGAAAATCTGCTTTTGTCAATTTAACAGCCTCTTGCTATTATTTTGACCGAAAATAAACCACTTCATTATAGTCATACAAAAACCAAAATGAAGTACTGTAAATTCCGAAATTATTGCGATGTTTTTATTATTGCGAAAAATGCGACAGGGTTTTAATCACAATAATTTAAACACGCATTATTTTTTTATAGGAATTAAACAGGTTTTTCTCGATATCGTAAAAATTCAAATCTGCCTATTCGAAATAACATGACAAATGTGGTGCACACTGTTAAATAACCCGCTACGCGCGTTATTCAGTGTGCACCAAATTTTTTATGTTATTTCTTCATAGACAGAAAAAATATTACAGTCATTCCTTAATTATTTTTTTCATTACTTTAGCCATGGCCTAAGTTCTTCCCAATTTAATATTCATCCTTCCATTGGTCACTTAGTTCTGCTGCAGGACGATCACCCCAGTTAGCAACTGATTAACTTGCTTTTTTTTTAATCTAAGAATACGAGCTTAAATAAGAAATACACCACTGCTTGCAAAATTTAAATGGCATGTTTATAGAGAAAACAATGCGTGTTGTAAAATTAAAAGTTAAAGGAGATTAAAGACTAAGTCGTTAAACAGGACTATTATTTAAAAATAATTAAATGATATTAACAATGCAGGTCAACAATAAATACTTGGTTAATTAAAAATAAACTTCACCTTAATTCTTTATATATTATAAAATAAGGAGGGGCAGTAAACATTCCGATTTTTTTTTACAAAACACATATTTCAGGCTAAAAGGGGCCCGGGCATACATTCGATTACGTGGGCGCATTAAATTTTGAGATTATTTGCGCAGCGTTTGGTTACATTTGCTCGCAATCATTTTACAGTATAATTGGGCGGGCGAAAACCGGACACAAAGATATGTTTAGAATCGTTCATACCTTACACGTTCTTAATTTCTTAGAATTTAATCAGCAAAGACTTAGATGATGCATTGCAATATTGGCATAGTCAAATACAAACAACACCATCAGGTAAGATGAATTTAAATATTCTGAGAATGTCCCTTTTAACATAGCTCTTACCGTATCCCTTGAGTTCGAAAGAATGTAAACTTTCCCGGTGAAGGTGATGGCATCGTCTTACTCAAATTATGCAGCGCCCTCTTACGGGTAGTGTCTTTAAAGATAACGTCTAGCTTATTCGGGCTAGACATAAGGATTTGAGACCGGATCCATATTTTTGCCAAAAGAAAAACGACAGTTGCACAATTATTATATGTCCCGTCAATCATAACTTCGTTTTAAAATTTGTTTTTTATTTTACAGATGCCAATACACCGGTGATGAAGCTTGATGTGAATGACGACGAGAACACACACGAAGCATGGACATCAGGTGATACCAGTAAACCAGGATTTCTTACAATAAAATGAGTTTAACACAGTGACTATAGTTATTTAATTCCATTCTACGCTTTGAACAAGTGGAAAAATTTAAAATACAAAAATACCGAACGCCGTGAAAAATTCACAACGAAAAGTCCCTAATCAAATGACAAAATCAAAAGCTGAAACACATCAAACGAATGAATAACAACTGCCTGTCAGAGCAAATAAAAAAAATCCACATCTGTATGGTGAGTCTTGTATTTCAATGGTTCAAAATAACAGTACGCTAGCAGGCAAAATAAAAATGCGTAATATTATTACTAATTTTTCAACTGTATAAATGTACTTACCTCTTAAAAGGACACTGAATTTTACATCTAATAAGGTGACTAATATAGCAGACTTGATGTTCCAAAGCTGGTATCTAAACCCAAAAATCATACCGTCTCCAGAGATACTATATATAGGAAATCTCTTTTAAACTTCACTTAAACAAATTGGGCCGTGCTTCTCCTGACCTCGGCATGCCAATTAGTAATGGGTTCATATGACCAAGAATATTTTCAAAACTAAAACATAAATAAAAGTGTGTTGGCATTTTTTGAAGAGAGTGTATTTCTGACAATTTGCTGTATTCAGTCTCCTTATTTTTATATTTGATGCACGAACAATTTTGTAGTACAGCTTGATTTTATCATTTATGTTAATAAATAGTATTTGTATATATTCGTTCATGCATTGACTTGTTGACTGACTTTGACAGAGTATACAGTATGACAGTACTTTGATTTTCTATTCACTTAGGTATTTACATCCTGGGTTTTCTATTTCTTCATACGATTGGTTACTCTGTGAACTCCTTTGATATTGAGGCACTCTTTTTAAATTCTATACAGAGATATAGAACACTGATACTTTATTGTGATTTAGAGATATTTATTCTTCTTATTCTGGAAACCATACTTTATATTCAGGTCAGTTATATTCCTTACATTAGTATTTGATGCATGTATTTCTATATTTTTATCTTGGTATAAAAGATATGAATGTGTTAAGAAAATGAGTATGAAAGTCCACTTTGATTCCGAAGAGTATGAAAGAGTTCATATTTTTACTTTTAGTTGGTATTTGCAAGACAGAAAGAATATTACAGTTATTGTATTATTTTTCATATTTGGCTGTTATTAGAGGTTTTCAAATAAAGTGAGGCCTTATATCAAATGTAATATTTTTCACTAACCACAATTTTCTGAAGTTGTTAAGTTATCAAAAAAACTTTAACATATTATAAATGTACTTTTAATGGAAATATAAGTTTCAAATAGCATAACACATGTGGATAAAATAGTCTTTAGCAATGTCAAGCTTAAAAAAACAGGTTGTCAATTTAGGCCGTTCCCCGCATTTACATATTAAAAAGCATATAAATGATATGGGAGATGGAGATATGATTCTTTTTGCTTAAATCTGTGCTTAGATATGACAAAACATGGAGCCTGGATGTAACAAGACTGTCACTTTCAACTATATATGTAGACAGTATGGTCTGATGCAAAGTTTATTAACTTTACTGTTTAAAACCTGAATGAAATTTCAGCCTCAAAAGGCCAATATTTTAACCACTAGCTATCCAACAGAAGAAAATAAAGGTAGTCTGTTAAACAGAAATGGTTAAACAACCAGTAATAAGTGTTTTTGATATAGATTCAGTGCAATCTATTTAGGAATACAACTTTTAAGTGCATAGAACTTCACATTTCACCTGCTGTGTATACTGACCGTTAGATTTAGACTATTAAAACAGCACATTTTGCACTCTTTTAATGTTTTTATCTACTTTTTTTGTGTTCAGAGTTCACAAACGAGTAAAACAACTGAAATAAATACCAAAAACACAAATAGATATCAGAAAAAACCTGTCAGAGAGAAATTAAGCATGCTGTTTTTGCAAAAATATTGAAAAAAGTGAAAAAGCTACATTTTGGTCATTTAACCTGAAAAGTGACTTTTTCACAAAATTTCTATCAAATGAAAGTGAAAATCATTTCTTCTCATGTAGTTTGACAAATTAATACCAATAGATCATTCAGAGAAGATGTTAAAGTAAAAATTCAAAATTTGCTGAAATGCACCTCTTAGGCCACAGACCACAATTAATTCCTCTATCAGTTCTTTATAACGTTTGTATCATTAAAAAAATTGCACCATGCACTTTTGTCAAATTTTTTGTGTGTGTAATGTATAGCCCTAGTCTAAATATATATCCAAAATTCAGAAAGATTGAATCAATCACTTTTACAAATTTAGCCAATACACATCCATACCCCTATTGACAAGTCAAGAGATGTTCCGAAAACTGTAAATATGACCTTTTTGAACTTGGCCTAATCACTCATTCCATATCAAAATCAGTTTAAATACAACATGCAAAAATTTATTTCACCTCTCTTCTTTCATTTCCACCCAAAAAAATCTAAAAAATGAGTGAGGAAGGGAAAGAAAAAAAAATAAGGAAAAATACACTCTAATTAAAAGGAACTATATTCGTGGGACAACGAAAAGCGGGGTCATTAATTGTGGTCTTGGGCCTATGAGGGGCCTAAAACTTGACCAATTCTAATAAAACTTGGCATGATTTAAGCTTAGTATATTATAAAACAGTTTACAAAGTTTCAAAGCCATATGGTACCAAATAAAAAAAATGTGGCATTTTTTATATCTGAACTTTGGGTGTTGAATTGTGGCGTTGAATTAGAACAATTTCAACTATCAAATTTGAGCTTCTAAAAACCAAAAGATACCAAAACTAACACTTTTTAATGTCTCTATGTATAAGAAGACATTTTTTTTGGCTCATATCTCAGAAACCAAAGCCTGGAGAACAAATTTGACGGAATGAATTTGTTTATTAGGTCAAGGTCAATCTGCCCTGAAATTTTCAGTTGCAACCCGTTGTTTGTAAGTCAGCATGATCAAAATGGTCAATTGACCCCTTAAGGAATTATTGCCCTTTATAGTCATTTTTTAACAATTTTCATAAATTTTGTAAATTTTTACAAAATATTTTAACTACTGGACCAAGTTCATTATAGATAGAGATAATTGTAAGCAGCAAGAATATTAAGTAAAGTCAGATATACAAACACATCACCATCACCAAAACACAATTTGTTCATGACACCATCTGTGTCCTTCGTTTATGATATGCACATAGACCAACGTGAACAACACGGGCTCTTTAGAGCCTCTATTATTTTCTCAAACTTGTTCCTTGTCCAAAAAACATTTCTTTCCTTTTCCGTTTCCGTTCCGCATTCCGTTTCCGCCGTTTAGCAACACCCCTTTTTTTGCCCCTTATTCCTAAACTGTTGGGACCAAAACTCCCAAAATCAATCCCAACCTTCCTTTTGTGGTCATAAACCTTGAGTTCAAATTTCATAGATTTCTATTTACTTATACTAAAGTTATAGTGCAAAAACCATGTCTCTTCAGACGACAACGACGACGCCAACGTCATACCAATATACGACTGCAAAAATTTTTTGCGGTCGTATAAAAAATGTAATTCAGGGCAATAATTCATGTAAGGAGATATCTGATAATTATGGCCGACATAGAAAGAACTTTGTGAACATTTTTGTTAATGTCGGATTTTCTTTCTCTAGCATGATTTTCAAGATACAATAAAATAAATGCATTTACCCTTCTGTCCTATTCCTATCCATGGTGGTCATGTTGATTGGTTGACAAGAAGGAAGGAACAAAATGCACAAAGTTATATATTCTAGGTAACCTAAGGATCATGCAGCTAAAGTTTGGTAGATATTGGTTCAGGGTTTCATAAGAGCTTTTTATAATCATTTACGACGATAAACACCATGAAAATGAGGTCAAGGTCAGATAACACCAACCTGATGAACATATACACCTAACAGTCATTTGATACACCAAATATAGTAAACAAATATCATACAGTATTAGAAAAACCATGGAAGTATTGTCAATATAATACTTCCATGGAAAAAAAACACCACAAAAACTTAACTATAACCACGGAACCATAAAAATGAGGTCAAGGTGAGATGACACCTACCAGTCAGAGATGGGTCCGATTATTTTCAATGTAATTGATTAAATTACAATTACTTTGTCATTTGTACGATTAAATTAAATTAATGATTACATCATTTCTGAAAGTATCTGATTAAATTAATGATTACATTGGCAAAGTAATCATGATTGCATCTGATTACAATGAATTTAAAAACAAAACATTTTGAATGATGTGAATGAATAAAAGTTCAATATATCTATAGCATTTTTGAGAAAGTATTTTATTTGGTTCAACATGTTCAATTATAAAATAATAACTTCAAATTAAACTTCATCTATTTAAATAAACACCAAATTTCACTACATATATATATACATTACACTTTATCACCAATGATCTCTGAATTATTTTGAATTAAATTTAATAAAGATATATCATAATCAAGAGGTTTTTTATTTGTCTTCTGACCTCTTTCATATGTATTCCAAGTTGCAGTTTATGGAAGTTTAAATATGGATGAAATACAGTTACCAGTTAAAACTATGTTAAATTTTAATAGAAATGTTTAATCAAATTGTAAACAATATGTAAGTACTAAAAATCATCGCATTTTACATATCCAGTCCAAATACATTTTTTAAAATTTTAAACAACGTATTTGTCCAACTTTTAATTTAGTTTGTGCTAATTAGATAAATTTTCATGTCTGATTTATCTTTTATCATATATATTTCCTTACAGCTATACTCAATTGGTAATTGCAATAAAAACAAACCTTAATTAGTCTCATACTTGTCAATTCAAACGGCGTTTTGCATTTACGCCGATCTGCATTTCATTTGCGCCGATTTTTTCTTTCATTTGCGCCGATTTTTTGTTTTCATTTGCGCCGATTTCTTTACAGGTAAATTACAGGTGAAATGATATAAGAAGATGTGGTATGAGTGTCAATGAGACAACTCTCCATCCCAGTAATGTTATTTTCATTTATCATTAAAGACCTCTTCCGTTAGCCAGTTGTACATATGTTATGAATTATCAATCATAACATGTATATATAACTGTTGTCTACTGCTTAAAATCAAGAAGTAAAAACCTAAGATAAAAGCACTTTGTTTATACTAAAATGACGAATTAAAAATATATGTACAGCATTCAAATCCATAAAAACGTTACACATTCAAATCATACATCTGTTCTTGCCGAGTATGTAAAGGCAACACATCTAATATATTCCTTTCTTATGATTTCGTCTCCTCTTTATTTGGCGTAATTGTCGATAACGAAGGTCATCTTTTCTTTGTCTGGCATATGTACTGGTGGGGGCATTTCTAGAGTTCGCATTTTCTCACAAGGAAGATATTAAACCAAGAGTTCCAAATGGTGAAGTTGAAATCATCCCTTCGTTAATTTTATGGACGCCATCACGAATTGGTTGACCGTTATGGAATGTGTACTTGTACGTTGTCTAAGAATGTATGACATTTGTCACCAGAAGGAGCGGAGCGTCAGACAATGTCAAACGTGAAGCAGTCGTCAATTTCATTTAGGGAAAGGAATGGTAACCCGAAACATTGGGATAGCCATTTACCAATTGTAATGTCACTTGATTTGTCTTTATACACTGTGCTCAGCCAATGTAAAAGTATGAACTTACCTGTATCTTACCTGTAAATCCAATTAGGAAAAAATATAAAATCGGCGCAAATGAAAAAATGAAATCGGCGCAAATGGAAGAATGAAAATTTTCATAATCGGCGCAAATGTCATACGCCCAATTCAAAGTTGACAAAAATCACAAAAATTAACAAAAGATTATAATTCAGGGTTAAAGAAAAGTATTACTTGAATATATAACAGTTATTATCAAATATTAATATGAAGATCATTATAAAACGATGAATATACATGTATACAATATGTTTTACTAAGATAAAAGGTATATAATTGTATTATATGTCTCTGCTTAGGCTAATGATGACTTTTCAATACTGTAACAGTTTATTTTTTACTGAAGTAGACATGCGTAAAGTAACCAAACCATTTTAGTATGTTAAAAATTTATCAAATATGAATAACAAAGAGGTTCATTTAATGACCAAAAACACAATTTTAGATATTTTTTTATTGTAATCAAAATGTAATCAAAAAGTAATCATGATTACAGGGTATTTTGAAAAGTAATTGATTAAATTACATTACATGTAATCAGATTTTTGGCTGATTAATGATTACACTGATTACTTGAAAAATTGTAATCAATTACAGCTGATTAACGATCACAATTACAATTACCACAAGTCTGCTACCAGTTGGACATGTACAACTTACAGACATTCCAAACACCAAATATAGAAGATGTAGTGCTTATAGTATCTCTATGATGTAGACTTAACCATGAAAACTTAATTAACCTTGTTAACTGATCCATGAAATGAGGTATGTGAAGTTGAAACTGTCTGCCGGCCATGAGAATTGCAAAGTATGCACATACCAAATACAGTTATCCTATTATTCATAATACTTAAATTCTTTTTTTTTTGAAGTAGTCACTGAACAAAGAAAATGAAGTTAAGGACAATAGATATAAGAAGATGTGGTATGAGTGCCAATGAGACAACTCTCCATCCAAGTCACAATTTCTAAAAGTAAATCATTATAGGTCAAGGTACAGTCTTCACCACTGAGACTAGGCTCACCCGAACAGCAGCATATAAAGGGCCCAAGTAATTACTAGTTTTAAATCATTCAAACAGGGAAAAAAACGGTCTAATCTGTAAAAAAACGAGAAACGAGAAATACTTATGAACCACATTAACAGACGACAACCACTGAACATCAGATTCCTGACTTAGGATAGGTGCAAACAATTATAGTGGGATAAAATGCACATATGACAGAAGGACACTTCATAACATATTAAAGGCATCTATATACAAAGTATGAAGGATCCAAGTCTTTTACCTTCTGCAATATAAAGCTTTTAAGATGTTAGCTAATTACGCCAACGCCCCCAGACCAATATCCCTATGTCGAGCTTTCTGCAACAGAAATCACAGGCTCAACAAAAACAAGAATCAGTTTGAAAGGATTGAAGAATAAATGTAAAATAAGGCAAATGAGAAAACCAACAAAACGGACTCATTTATGTCTTGGGTATAATTAAGCAAATTGCAAAACCAAAAGCTCAAACACACCAAACGAATTAACACTACCTGTTATATTCCCAACCCAGTACAGACATTTTGTTATGTAGAATATAGTGGACCTACACTGGTTTTACAGCCAGCCAAATCTCACTTGTATGACAGTTCCAAAAAAAATCATAAAATTGAAGTATTACAAAACAGTATTATAATAATTTATTATCAATATTGCACATAAACAAATAGTATAATTAACAACATTGATATAATGAAACAACCAGGAATGTCGATAATTAACACTAATTTTCAAGAATTAATATTAAATTAATTGTTTAATTTAAGTTTTGTTAAATGCTTAGTGAGAGTTGTATTATTTTTAGGACTTTTAAATGATCAGCACATGTCATTATTTAAACAATTTGGAATCTTGGATTCCCCGTTTTCCATAATAAAATAAAGAATACGTACACAAAAACAGCAGGGGTTAAAAAAATTTGATACAGCTAACTAGCCCAGGACTTATTGGCAGCCTGATTTTACTAGCCCTGTTGGAAGAACTGCTAGTCCATCAAAACTGACCTGCTAGCCCTAGTATGCCTTAAAAATCAAGAGTTTGCTGCATAATACAAAGTGGGTGTCCTTTTTTTCGAGGGAGACATTATACATGTTATACACTGTATTTAATAATTTTTGTTGATCTGTTATTTATTCTTTTGGTGCTTAACCTAACTTAGTTATTCCCACATTCAAAGAAGACTTTTTATTGGCGTGCTTGGGGCAACTAACGGCAATATTCACAGAGCATTGTCTGTTTGTTTCATCAGCAACAGCCAACCTTGCCAGGCGAATCATTGTGTCCCAGTTCTGCCAACTTTTCAGGAAGTGAATGCGTGATTTTTTGGCCAAATTGTAAAGATCAAAGAGAAAAAACAATAGATCAAAGGAAAATGCTGCCACATAAGCATGAACATGTGTGAGTCTCGCGCTAAAGACTTGACAGCCCTGCTGTCCTGGTCACTATTATTTTTTTCCGCGGCTTTTCCATGTCGTATTTAGCATTTTTGGGGGATGAATTTTCAGCCTTGTTACTCCCTTCATCTACCGTTTTTCGTTTTGAAACTGGGGTTCCCGTACTAAAATATTAAGAAATATTTTGTTGCATGGTTTCGTGCTCAAGAGCTGTGCAACAAGACAGGTCAATACCAATCAATACAATCATACCCCCAAATACCGTTAATTGAAAATCTCGGCACGATAAGCAATGTACAATACTCCAAGCCATGGTATGAGAAATCAATTTAAAGTACGAGAATTGCAATCAACACATGATACCAGGCCTTCCAGACATGCCAGAGTTATTTGTTCCAGTTTTAAAATATGTACAACAGGACCTGTACAAACCAGTTCAATTTCTTGGAATCCTGGATGACTTAATTGAATCGAAATGGCTAACATAGAATAGTGACGAAGGGATTTTTCACTTTCTATTTTGGAAACGTCAATATTTTTTTGTTACAAGTCCGTCGGGCATATCGGATTACACATTTTAATTGCCCGAGGCATAAATGATCTAGTCCCGGGCGTCAGGCTAGTGGATTTTTTAACCCCTGAACAGTTTATAACATACATCATCCAGCCTCATATAAAAAGTTCAAACACCAACACATGACTATTTTGCCATTAATAAATATTTTTTACATTGGTCAGCATTTTAAAAATAACATATTATGAAAGTTTCCAGTTAAACAGTAATTAAGTTATACATTTCTGAATGATACTAGCTCTTTTCTGATTGGCTAGATGATCGTTTCTTAGCAATTTTTGCTGTTAACATTTCCTCCCTCATTTTTTCTTTCTCTTCTTGTTCCTGTTTCTGTAATTCCTCTTTAATTTTCTGTTGCTGAAGTTTTATTCCTCTCTTCTGCAAAGCAATATGAAATCATCTGATTAGATCAAAATAGGGCAAGCATAAGGACTCCTCCGGGTGCAGGATTTTCTCAATGCATTGAAAACCACTGGTTGCCTTCGCTGTTGTCTTCTCTATGGTCGGGTTGTTGTCTCTTTGACACATTTTCCATTTCCATTCTCAATTTTATTACACAAAAAAATAAAATAAAATAGAATCATAGACTTCTTTAGAGAATATTATATCATTTTCCATATCAAGATTTGCTGCTTCTCCTAATTGCATGTAGATATAGGAGTTGGGAGTAAAGACTGGTTGGCTAATAACGAAAAAAAATGTTTCTAGATCTATAATATCAGCCATGTGTTATTGTGAACTTTCTAGTAAATTATAAACTATCATGAAATTGAAAATCTGGCTCAGAGTGTCGATCTATCACAAGCAGGGTTTATATTATGCTATATATACATGAACATGATCTTAACCTGAATATACATTTCATTGCCGTCTTATATAAATTTATGTAAAAAAAAATTATTAAGGAAAAATTACTTTGTAATAACCAGACTGTGTATTGTATGGCCTACCTTGAGCTTAAATGATTTCTCTCCCAGGTGATTCATTTCTCTCTTTAAATATAACAACTTGGCATGGTAAAGCTTAACTTTGGTCATCTATAAAAAGTAATAAGTTTACAACTGATATAAAAATAATTCTCTCATTAAACTTTACCCAACTCCATAGTTTAATATTTCCTCAATAAGGAAAAAAAAATGTTTCCTCTATATAAACCAAATATTATATCTGTGATTTAATTAATTTCAATGTATTCTAATCATGCTAATGGAACAATGTCAATGACACCAAGTTTTTATAGTGAATTTTGAAAGTACATTGACCCAGAAGCCTTTTAAAAATGAGCTGTGTTGGATAGAAATCGATCTTATGCAAGTGTGATTATACATGTACATGAATAGGTCTTTGATTAACTTTGTAACAATCAAATACAAAATATAAGAAGAATTTTTAGGCATCTTCATGTTCTCAGTGGCGTAGCTAGGTCATTTTAACATGTACGCCCGAACCTTGGCGGGGGGCATGAAGGCCAAAGCGGATCCAGGCCAAAGCACCTGTTGGTAGTAGCAGTGGCGTAGCTAGGTCATTTTAACATGTACGCCCGAACCTTGGAGGGGGGCATGAAGGCCAAAGCGGATCCAGGCCAAAGCACCTGTTGGTAGTAGATTAGCGGGGGTGACGCCTCCTGAAGTTTAAGAGTTATCGAGAATGACCCATTCCATTCCTGTCATTGAAAACTCATCAATAACAACATTCTTTAGATTCAAAATTGTTTCTTTTTTTAAGTTTTATCTATTCATTGTGTTTATTTAGAATTTAATAACGGTCATTGGCTTTAGAGTAAAACGTCCATACCAGTTACTTTCAAATATGATTAAAGCCTTAGGGAACTGTGGGGTAAAGCACTCAATCAACAAAAACACATGTTCATGTGCAAATTTCGCAAACGAGTTATTCAGGTGAAATATTAAAATTTGTAAAGGGTTCTCTATCACGTAAATTAACTCATCAAAGATACCAGCTTTGAAATTTTGTACTTGTGCCAGACGCTCATATCGTCTACAAAGGACACATCAATGTCGCTCGAAAAAAAACGTGACAAATATTCCTGATCGCCTGATTTAAATTGCATAAAAATAAGTCCGTCTGTCAGTATAACACTGACAAATGAGCGAAAAAAAAAGTTGGCTTCTGAAATTAACCATGAAAAAAAACTTCAAAAAGTTTCATTAAATTCGACGAATGTTTAACAAAGTAATTGACATGTCCAAATTTTAACCTCACACTGTAAATGCAAAAAAAAATTCCTTGTATCCATTAGATACGGGAAAACTTCGTCATTATACTTTGGATAGTCTTTTGACCATCAACAGTTTTTGTCCAGCTACCGTAAAATTTTACGAAGGTTTGACAACTAAAGTTATTGATATCTTAAACTTTAAAATACTGAACCTACATGTACATACATGTAGTTATGTATTATATGTTATAATATTGGCACCGCAGACGAAATCTAGGATCGAAATGTCTCACTTTCGCGACAGAAATGTCAATGGCACGACAAAAAATGAAAACTACATATCGAATATTAGCACATAATGAATTGCTCAAAAAATAAAAGGAAAGTAAGTATATAGAATTCACGGTATATTTATACTTTGATAGAAAATGAACAAATATATCATATGATAGAAATTTTAGTCTCTTTTGTCGCAATTACAAGCCATTGGAGGAAGACTTAGAAGGTTGATGTACTGTTATTTAATTCTTTTAATTTAATTTAGATGAAAATATTCTATTTTGCCAAGTTCAAGTGTACGCCCGGGCGTTTTGACGTAAACGTAGCTACGCGCATGGTTCTTATATGGAAACAATTTTCAAACATTTACAGACTTTGCATATAGATTTTTTCAACCTGAAATAAGTGAACAGAGGTGTTGATATTTATTTGCATACAGTTAATCTATCCGACGCGGCTCGAATATTTAAACAATATATCTATTGACAAACATTTAAATTTTAGACACCCAAGCTACCTTACTTATGACATTTTCTTGTATTAGTCTCTAATCTTCCTTTAAGATCAATTAACATGAATCAATATCTTAATCACAAAATTGAGGGAAATAAAATACATACGAAATTTTCAATTTTGCAATAAATTATGCTATTTCACTGAAGACGAAAGTTGTACAGACCATTTTGACTATTAAGATTTAGACCTTTCCAAAAGACAGAAAGAAGTTATAATAATGACTATTTCAACCAAGTGGTAAATGGTATGACCATTTTTTACATTTCCTTTGCATTGTTGACTTACAGTTTGTTCTACGTCTTCATTGATCTTAAATTTACCATTTTCATTTTGTGCTGTTTCATGTAAAATGTTCTGACTGGTTCTGAAAATGAATAGTAAAAAATCATGTTTTTTTTTCTAAAACAAAATGTAAAAGAGTTGACTAGTTCTGAAAAAGTAAAAGTTCTTAAAATATATATGCTAGGATGAAATTAGAAAAAAATAGGCAGGACAGGAGTTTTGAGTAAAAAAAAAAAGGCAGGATGAGACACTTGCAAAAAAAAAGTCAGGATAAACTAAAAAAAAAAAAAAAGGCAGGACCGAACAGGGTGAAAAATAAAAAAGCAGGACAGAGATTAATATTACAGCTAAAAAAAAAATGCAGGACAAAATTTTTCATCCTAGCCCCCCATAAAAATCAAATGGTAGCTCCCTTAAATCACTACCTCGCCTAATTATTATTATTATTATTATTATTGTGAACTATGATTGATGACATACTGATACATTATTTATCTGTATGCATCTTTCCCTGTTATAACAATAATTATTCTCACATTTTGGTCTACCAGTGTTGAAATCAAAATAAAAAGTATATGCAATCAATTTATATCTAAAGACTACAAATTACTCACAATATTTCAGTTAGTGATCCTTTAGCTCTTTGTAAATCTGGTAAACAATGAGACAGGAATCCTAATGTTAACTTTTCTAATGTTTCTGGATTTATGACAAACTCAGAACTTCCTGAAAAAAGAAAATATTAAACATAAATTATATCGTTTAGAAGATCCAATTTGTTTTTATGAACGAGTTTACCATCCTAAAACTATGTATATTCTTCCTCTCATTTTAAGTGCAATGTAGAATCTAAGGGCATACGATACAGTTTTGATCCTGTATTTACATTTTGATAAAAATTTCCATATAGACTATTTTTTACCTGATAAAATCAAATATATGTGATAAAAAATATACCTTCATGTGCTACTTTTGATTAAAATGAGGTCAAAATTTTGTATATTTGCTCAAAATTCAGATTTGTGTCCGTATTTTCCCATTTGAAAGAAAAGACATACATATTTTGAAACTTTTTTGTTTTAAAAGATAAACACAAATTGTTTTTTGTTAAATAATTTGTAATTTCTGTATTTTATAAGTATCCTAAAAATTTATACATTTTTTATTCAGAAATAACTCATATTTATCAAATGTTCATGAATGTAGAAAAAAACATAATTTTATCAAATTTTAAAAAAATTGCACTATTTACGTTTTTATTGAATCATTTTGAATATTGGCACACATAATCTTCTCCTGTAATCAAGCCAAATGGCATTTTAAAATAAGAGGGGTCCATGAACTCCTTTTAAAGTTAGATAAGTTTGAATGATAAAAATCAGTCGAAAACTGAATTTTTTCCTGATAAAACATAGTTTGACGTCGCGAAAATAATAATTTACATTAGCAACGCCATTACCTCCCCTGTAACTGTATCATATGCCCTTAGATATTTTTCTTCTAAAGAAATAACTGAAATACGAATTTCAAATTAAGATAATTCTGTACATACATTGACAATGCAAGACTCGAAATGCAGGATCCAGGGGGGGGGTCCGGGGGTTGGAAGCCCTCTTTTTTTTGGCCGATCAATGCATTTGAATGGGAGCATATAGTTGGAACCCCCCCCCCCCCCCCCCCTTTACTCTGGGTTGGGAACCCCCCCCTTTTTAAAATGGCTGGATCCGCCACTGCAATGCAATTTGATTCGATTTTGTAGCTTTTTAAATCCGAATGTTTACACATGTTACACAACATTAAATGCATATAAATAAACTTGTACAAGGATTCTTAAGTGACCTCTATTACTACAATTGTTATACTGATTTATTGTCATACTATGATTTTCTGTAGCGTTATCTCCCTTATAGCATTTTTCTTTTATTGATAACAGGCTATTATTTAAACTTGGAATTATTATTAATTATGGAATTTTCATAATTTCCTGCGCTTGAAATTTCTAGTAAATTCCATGCTTATTCTGTACTTCAATAGTCTGTGCTGCGCACAACACTTTCTTTTACAAAGAAGATAGTACATTTTCAAAAGAATGTACTGTGCCATGCACAACACTATCTATACAAAATACACAGTGTAGATACTATTCTGTACGCTATCCGGAAGTCGCGATTTTCGAAGCGAGAACTTTTTGGATCACATTTTAAATTTGATTGGTATACTGAATTAAATGGTAAGTTGATCATCTGTACATTGCTTAATGATTAATTCAGCTGACATCGATATTCTCAAATGGTTTAGAATTAAATTCCGCATATTCATTTTTCGTATATTTAATTTGCCTTAATCAAGAGATTTTCAAGTGCATCACTAAGAAAAATCAGTCGGCGAACCTAAAAACAATCTTTTTACCCTCTTAGTATAAATTAACGTAAAAACCTGACTTAATTAACTAAATGAAGTATATTGCAAGTGTTGGTAAAAGTTTCAACCAGATCTTTGAAGCCAGAAATAAGAAAATTACACTTGTTTGAATTTCTCACTGTATGATCAGTCTCGCTTGTATATTTTAAAACTGTATGATCAGTTTTTATGTCACTGTATTCTAGTGGTGATTTCAAAGTTATTTATGATACATCAGAAGGTGGCATTTTTCTAAATAACACAAATATATTTCAATACATTCACATCCTGAAAACTTATGAAACATGTTTTAGCTTGATAGGGTGTACTCGACTTACTACATTAAGTATAAGGATGTTTAAATGTTGCTAAAATAAGAGGAAGGTTTGATGTATACTAGTATACAAGTTTCAGAAATGTCCTCCGTTATTCTTAAAATTGTACAAACACACAGATTTAGTTGTTATATAAAAAATGCATGTATTTACACACATTCGAGGCCGTACTGTAGCCTATAATTGATCACAGTTCCTTCACTTTGTTTAAGATGTAGAGCTGTCTCTTTGACACTCAATTGTACACCACTTTGTCAAGCGGGGGGGGGGTTATACAGATAAAGAAGTCCATCTTTCCGTTCTTCAGTTGGACCGGTACAATATGTTTTGTAGGCGCATCTCCTCATAAACCACTTAATATACATTGTGGGTTCCAGCCATTTTTAAATGGAGAGGGGGTCCAATCCAGGAGAAAAGAGGATTCCAAATATATGTTCCCATACAAATGCATTGATAGTTAAAAAAGGGTTTCAAACTGCCGGATCCCCTTTTTTTGAATCCGTCACTGATATAACTATAAATTAATCTTATTCGGTTTCCTTATCATAAATGATAATGACTATATTGTGCATCGTCTATTTCGAATTTTAGTAAAAACTTTTATGGGGTAACTTTTTTGGATTCGAGCGTCACTGATGAGTCTTTTGTAGATGAAACGCGCGTCTGGCGTATATACTAAATTTAATCCTGGTATCTATGATGAGTTTATTTACAACCACTGGGTCGATGTCACTTCTGGTGGAGATTTATTTCCGCGAGGGTATCACTAGCCCAGTAGTCAGCACTTTTTGTGCTGACATGAATTGTCATTGATATGGTTATATTTATAAATTTACTGTTTACAAAATTTTGGAATTTTTTGAAATACTACGGCTTTTCTACCTCAGGCATAGATTACCTTAGCTGTATTTGGCAAAACTTTTAGGAATTTTGGTTCTCAATGCTCTTCGACTTTGTACTTTATGTGGCATTTTTAACTTTTTTGGATTCGAGCGTCACTGATGAGTCTTTGGTAGATGAAACGGGCGTCTGGCGTATATACTAAATTTAGTCCTAGTATCTATGATGAGTTTATTTATATAAGATACGGACTTGAACATTGCATTATATGGGTTCATCCATCAGGTATTTCCAACACCTCCTAAACCAATCATTAAAGTTTTCTGAAATTGCTCCATTTTTACTCGATTAATGCATTCATAATAATGGACCTTCTATTTCTGTAAACTTACCAAAATTATATCACATGAATTATCCCCCTACGCAAAGCTGTCTTTATCCATTTTTTTCTTAATTTAGAAGAGACAAGCTTGATTTATGTTACTAGTCATCAAGTGGTCAATGGCGGATGGTGTAGATAATCTTAAAAAATGTAATAGCTAAACAGATAACTGTAACGATACACTATTACAAAGTCCACAAGCGAATCATGTAACATTTTTAGGCATTTGATTTTAAATAAGACTGATGGAACAGAAAAAAAAATTATTTTGCCGTCTAAAAAATTCATCCGAAATATATTTGTATTGTCTGATGAAAGTAATTACACGTTATAGTTCCCTGGATAGTTCATAATATCACATATACACGTATATACCTTCAAATTGCTGTTGTTTTTTCTTCAAAATCACGACTGGTCATACAGTAAAAAAATCTGAAATCGCTTCTAGAATACAGTCAGTTGTAGACTGATCGTACAGTAATTTATTTTGGGATCCTCAAGGAAAACATATTTTTTATGGGAAATACGAATATTCTACTTAATGCGGGGTTCACACATTGCCGATTATTGCTCCCTTTTGAGATCAGACAGCGATACGACACGAAAAGTGAAAAAGTCGGATTAGTATCCTCAATTATCTGGAATGTCCTATTATTGTCTGAACGCAGTCTTTTTAGTTCGTAACAGATTCCTACTGGTCGGGAAGGGTCCGAATAGTTCGGCAAAGCACCCCGACAGTTAGGTGCGTCCCGTAACATTCGGGGAAACTCAGCCGATTTTTTCTAGTCGGATTACAATCGTGCCTATGTCGTGACAGATTCTGCTGTATCGGATCGAATTCCTAACAATGTTCTGTGTATTCGGGACGGTGTCCTGTGGAACGGGAATGATCTGGAGAAGTCCCGACAATAACAGAATACAATACGACTGAGACCAGACAAAGCCGTTTGCAATGCGATAGAGCGGACCGTGATAGGATTACGTTCCGACAGTACCCGATCATCCGGATTATGCCGACAGTTTTCGAACGGATAACTTCCGTCAGCGTCGGTTCACTGTCTTGTCACTATCTGATCTCTGTCGGATTACATTCGGTAGAATCAGGACGCAGTCGTGACAGACTCGGTCGAATTTCACCTGGCGAAAGATACAAATCGAATTTCCATCCACGATTCACACGATCTTGATCAGACTTTTGACAAATTTTAATCGGGAATGGTCCTGTCAAGGACGGCAGTAAAAATCGTGAATGTATGACCCCAGCTTAAATACGAAAAGAATATTGAAACAGTATATATTTAACTGTAAACTGAGGCAAATATTTGCAATAAAAGATTATTTGCTTTGTACTATGAGAGCAAAATTGTCCATCGATTTCACTTTTTTCTACAAAGTTGATGTAATGCACACGTATATTTTATATTCTAATGCATGTTTTTGTTACAGTTACTCATATTTATGATGCTAAGTATACCTTGAAGATGTTCAAAGCACTTTGTAGATATAGGACTAAACAAATGATGAGAAAAGTTACCGTAGGCAAAACCGTCCTGTTAGCCAGTTGGAAATCATCGCTTCGAAAATCGCGACTTCCGGATAGCGTACAGAATAGTATCTACACTGTGAAATACATTATATGGAAAGTGTTATGAACCGCTCAAAACATTATTATACCAAATAAACATGGAAATTATTAAAAATTTCCAGCACAGAAAATTTTGCAAATTCCATAATTAAAAATAATTCCAAGTTTAAATAATAGCCTGTTTGATGTACAATGATCGTTTGTACATTTGTCTACCTTTAAAAGTGCCAATCTGCCAAAGAATCTGAGGCAGTGGTGAAATAATGACAAACAAGGACCCACTCAAGTTGATATTAATTTATGTTTAAATTGTATAATGGTGCACAAATATAACATTTGATTTCTTTTCCTGTTCTGGTAATTCAAGACAAAATTAACAATCAAGGGGAGCTAACTCCGTAATTTGCTATCGCTCTAACCAAAAAATATCGAGAGATTTCTCAAATTACCAGACATGCAGAAACAATAGACCTACCATTTCTAACTCAGGATTAAGGTAACTATAAAATAGGATGGTAAGCTCAGTTGGCATTTTTCTGGCTTGTTTTGAAATTTTCTAAATTGCCTGATTCTTACTTACAAGCCTAGCCCTTTAAAAGTTTTATTTACAGCTATACCCTGATCATCTTCAGTTATCTCCCTTCCTACCATTTTTATTTATGGTTACAAGAGCCCAATTAAAGATGGTACTCAGAATAGAATCCTATACGGCTTCTGATTGGTTGATACAGGATTGGAATTCCATTTAATCGAAAACTTATCTAATTAATAGGTTTAAAAATTGCCGAAAATCATATTCACATTTTACGAAGTATAGAAAATATCTTCCATTTGTGCACGTCGGAGCCATCAAAAATATGCCTTTATCATTAAGCGAAAAAAATAGACGATCTTTTTCAACTGCATTTTAAGTCAATTTGAGCAGCATGACCCTATATATTTTTTTGGTTGTAATGCAACACTGGCATTTCTAGTAACAGGAACTGCTACCCGTTTTTCTCTAGTTTGTGTAGTCTTCGAGAAAAAAAATATGGAACACTAGTGGTACCCTATGAAAAAATGCATTACGAATAATTGCGCTCTTGTAACCTTATAATCATACCTTGATCATCTGTAGAATTATCTCCCTTGCTATCTGTTTTCACATCTTCTTTGGTAGCATTATTAGTATCATCTGTATGTTCACTAGAATCTTCATTTAAAGTTTGCTCAACCTTCACATCATCTTTTTGGTCGGACATTTCATAAAATATCTGAAAATAGTTGCAATAATTAGTATAACAAATTCTCTAAGTACTGTCAAATTTAAGACTGCAAAGTAGATTGTCATGATTGTTGAAACTACAAAATGTAGGTATTTAAAAATCATATTTGCATAACTCTTAAAAAGAAAAGGGTATTGAAAAATCTTCAGTGAGCTTCTAAATTCCCATGTGTCATCTGTAAAACACCAGTTAGTTGACAGATAAAACTATGGTGATTTAAAGTGTGTATTTTGAATCAGCACATGAAGCACTTTTAACAAACTCAGCTTAAATCTTTATTTTTGACATTTTTTGTACTTCAACTAAGAATAATATAACAAGACATGCTAGATGTCCATAATGACTAATAACCAACAACAATCTTCACAAAAATGAACCACAAAGTTCCAAAATAATGTAACATTGGGATACAATACGACTTAAAACTATAATTCATAACCCGTCAGAAAATTTCTTTATTGGCCTAAGACTTTTATAAAATAAGGTTTGAGAGCACTGTAGGGTAAAGATTGCATTCATTCTTAAGTAAGAAAAATTGCAATGTATTAAAAAGCATTTAAAGACAATGCTATGAATTAGAGATATCTAGAATAAAACAATGATAAAAATTGTAACCCTTAAAATGATGTCTCCTCAAAAAACACCCAATGGAGATTTTCAACAGCTTCAAAATGGTAGAGAAGATATGAAATATCTGAGAGAGGCAGGGACTTATTTGAAGAGAGACCAATTCTGTACGATTTCTAATCTAAAAGACATAAAATTTCAGTCTAATCACCAAACTGACTGGCTACACCAAACTTACTGACTACAAGAAACATGAGAAATAAGTAGGGCAAACCCACGACATGCAACTATGGAGCATCAGAAAAACCTCACCACTTTCTCTTGGATTTCAAATGCTATAAAAACGAACAAGACAATATGTTCAATCAGGGGTTAAAAAATTGTGTTACAACTAGCTAGCCCAGGACCTATTGGCAGCAGGATTTTACTAGCCCTGTTGGAAGAACTACTAGTCCATCAAAACTGACCTGCTAGCCCTAGTATGCCTTAAAAATTAAGAGTTTGCTGCATAATACAAAGTAGGCACCCTTTGTTTTGAAGTAGACATTATACACTGTATTTAATATTTTTTGTTGATCTGTTATTTATTCTTTTGGTGCTTAACTTAACTTAGTTGTTCCCACATTCAAAGCAGACTTTTTATTGGCGTGCTTGGGGCAACAAACGGCAATATTAACAGAGCATTGTCTGTTTTTTTCATCAGCAACAGCCAACCTTGCCAGGGTAATCATTGTGTCCCAGTTCTGCCAACTTTTCAGGAAGTGAATGCATGATTTGTTGGCCAAATTGTTAAGATCAAAGAGAAAAAAAATAGATCAAAGGAAAATGCTGCCAAATAAGGGAGCTACCATTTGATTTTTATGGGGGGGCTAGGATGAAAAATTTTGTCCTGCATTTTTTTTTAGTTGTAATCTCTGTCCTGCCTTTTTATTTTTCACTCTATTCGGTCCTGCCTTTTTTTTTATTAATTTATCCTGACTTTTTTTACCTAAATTGTCATCCTGCCTTTTTTTTTTTGCAAGGTGTCTCATCCTGCCTTTTTTTTTAACTCAAAACTCCTGTCCTGCCTATTTTTTTCAAATTTCATCCTAGCCCCCCCATAAAAATCAAATGGTAGCTCCCTAAGCATGAACATGTGTGAGTCTCACGCTAAATACTTGACAGCCCTGCTGTCCTGGACACTATTATTTTTTTCCTCGGTTTTTCCCTGTCGTATTTAGCATTTTGGGGGGATGAATTTTCAGCCTCGTTACTCCATTCATCTACCGTGTTTCGTTTTGAAACTGACAAAAGTTCCTGGGGTTCCCGTACTAAAATATTAAGAAATATTTTGTTGCATAGTTTCGTGCTCAAGAGCTGTGCAACAAGACATGTCAATACCAATCAATACATCATACCCCCAAATAACGTTAATTGAAAATCTCGGCACGATACGCAATGTACAATACCTCAATCCATGGTATGAGAAATCGATATTTAAAGTACGAGAATCAACACATGATACCAGGCCACCCAGACATGCCAGAGTTATTTGTTCTATGTTTAAAATATGTACAACAGGACCTGTACAAACCAGTTCAAATTCTTGGAATCCCGGATGACTTAATTGAATCGAAATGGCTAACATAGAATAGTGATGAACGGATTTTTCACTTTCTATTTTGGAAACGTCAAGAATTTTTTGTTACTAGTCCGTCGGGCATATCGGATTACACATTTTAATTGCCCGAGGCGTAACTGATCTAGTCCCGGGCGTCGGGCTAGTGGATTTTTTAGCCCCTGTTCAATCAAATATCAAATGAGGACAGTTTAACAATACTTTATTTATCAACCAAATTAATCAGATTAGGCAACATGGAAGTGACTTAGTGTAACTTCAAACAGTGGCAAATAATATGACAGAGCTGACAGTTTGGATACTGCATTTCCTCATTCCTAATCTTAACCAGTGCATACCATTCAAACACACTCACACAGAGATAATAAGAGAAGAATTTGAAGCATGAAGGAGTAACCCAGCAAATGCGAGACAATTTGTGCTAAGCAGGTATGTTTGACAGCACAGTCAATAGGTATATATTTGATGCTGCAGAAGCATTTTCTCTACCACAAGCCATTATGTTCTGGTAGGTTTTAGATTAAGACAAGCATGTATCATTGTATACAATATTTTAAAATAATACATTTACATGTACATTAATAATTGTTTCAGCAAGGATTTGGCTCACTATAACAATGATATATACACAAATGATACAATTCCTTTGTTTAAGAAAAAAGGATTTTTTTTTATAACAACTGGCCAAGTTAGGGAGCTTCCATTTGATTTTTAAGGGGAATAGCGCTAGGATGAAAATAATAAAAATAAGACAGAAGTTTTGAGTTAAAAAAAAAAAGCAGGATGAGCAATTTGGCCTAAAAAATTTAGCAAGATGACAATTTCAGTAAGAAAAGTAAGATATAAAAACCAACTCTTCAGAGAACAATTCCACCTCGATAATAAGAATGAAATTTAAAAAACGATGTAAGAAAATGTCACTCCATCATTTTTGTCCATGTTGATGTAATGTGGTAAATAAAACTGATACAAATAAAAAAAAAAAATTAATAGGTTTATGCAGAAAACTTAATTGTTTTATAATGAACCAGAAAGAATTTTTAGCAAAGGTCAAAATCTAGAACGTCAAATTGACCTTTGACCTTGACCTCAATTTTGAGGTCACAGGTCAGTGATCTCAAATCAAAAGACCCATGGTCAATCACTTGTATGGTTGTGAAGAAATACTTATTTCAAATACAAAAGGGGAGAAAACTCCTATAAGGGTTAACCAAAACTCTTCGACTTAAATAGGTTGAAGTTGCACCTTTTTGTAAACAGTTATTTGGCAAACACATCATGTCATTTACTGTCACAGTTTCTTTGGAATATCGATAACAAGCAATATTCAAAATTTATTACATGACCTTGACCTTTGACCTAAACCTCAATTTCCTTCAATGGACCAAGGACTTCATATCAGTAGACTGTAGGCCTCTACGACTAATAACATATGAATTTATCCAACAAATCGCATCTTAAATTTTTCAAGGGAAATAACTCCCGTAAGATGTCTTCCGATCACTCAAGTCAAAATAAACCAAATCATTCTTAAGAATAGACGAACAAATTGGTGAAAACAGTTTGCTAAAATCTTTTACGGTTTTAGAGATATAGCGATAACAAGAAAAAGGGGACGCGGGGAGATAACTTCTATAAGAATAAGTGTTTGGTCACACAGGGTGAGTTTTGAAACCCCATTACTGTACAACATCATTGGCCAAAAATCTATTCGATATGTTGTAAGACGAAAAAGCACCTCAGATGGTAGAAGGAAAAAAAAAAAAAAAAAAAAAAATTAATCAGAAGAAAAACAAAAGGTCTTTCCACACCTAATAAACTATTAAAAAAAAATCCAAGATCGAAAAAGGGTGAAAAATAAAAAATGGTCGTAATTGAAGTACTTTTATGATGATTAAAGTTAAAATTTTTGCCAAATGATATTAACAGTAATTTTTGAGGCATGATGATAAAATAAAATTGAAATGTTTTGACAAATCATTGTAATTACTAATTAATTTTTTTCAAAAAATAACCATTACGATAACTATTTGAGACCTCCGAGGAATCACAATAACGATATGTTGACGACAAGGCTATATTTTTTTTTCTGGGACGCCTTCGAATCTCAGTATTCAATGGTATTGCAGAAAAAATTTAAACCAATTTGACATTAATGGTGAGCTAAATTACCATATGAAGCAAGGCGTTGAAGGGAATTATTACCCTCATAAAAAGGCAGGACAGAGATTTACAACTAAAAAATGCAGTTCAACATTTTCCATCCTAGTCCCCATAAAAATTAATTTGGAAGCTCAATGCACAGGCCACAGGCACTTGTTTCTATCCATAGGAAGGTCGACTATCCATTTAATCTATCCATAATATATCTATTTATATGGATAGTCGACCTTCCTATGGATAGAAACAAGTGCCTGTGATAGAAACAAGTGCCTGTGGCTCAATGCCTATGTTTTTTCCCTTGCCCATTGGGAATCCCCATTTAACGAGATACAGATGCTTCAAATTATTTACATTCAAGCTTATGTTACAAGATGTCCAGACTATTTTTGTGTTATATAAAATAAAATCAGTAGCTATTCGTTTTTCGCAACATTTTTTGTTTTGTTCGCTCCTCCTACTTTCACTTTGTGGGTTACACTAATGTCCTGACAATGACCTGACAATGTCCTGACAGAAATGAAAATGCTTAATACTTTTTTATTATTGGAAGGATTTACTTGAAATTTGGAATCAAGCAAGATGAGAACTTATATTTAATAAATAGAATTTAAAAAAAAATAAAAAATATTTTTAAGAGTTAGAAAACTTGACCTGACCAACTTGACTTTGAAACTACTAATGTCCTGACCGATATGAAACGGCTAAAAAATGTTTTATTATTGACAGGATAGACTTCAAATTCGATACCAAGGAAGATTTATACATTTAATACAAAAATATAAGAAAAAATAAGAAAAAAAATATTTTCAAGAGTTAGAAAACTTGACCTGACCAACTACGTACTCCCGTGACTAATGTCCTGACCGATGTAAAACACTTTGTCACTTTTAGTTACCTCCCTTAGAATGACTTAGTCTTTAAGCATATTCCTTATTATTCTGAATGAAACTTTAGGTGTATAGAGGTTTTTTAACTTTACATTAATATTTTGTCGTATTTTGCATTGCAAAATTCACTTCATTTACTAACTTTTGATTTGATAAATTTAGAGAGTAATGCAGTCGGTATCCACTTCCGGTAAAAGATGACTTCGGAGAGTATGATGTCTACAGAATTTTGGAGAAATGGACCATCTCCTGGTTCCGTTTACAATTTCCCAGGCCCAGGACAGACTGCAATGCAAAATCAATCACAGATTGGTGCAGCTAAACGTACACTGTAAGGCATATCACAATAAACAAGTACACATAGAAAGACGAAGCCGTGTTACAAATCCCCCCTTTTTTCTCTTTATTTTGAAACATTAATGTCATTGTTGGTAGTAATGTTGAAATTAGTCTACCAGTCAGTTCAAAACCATGCATGACCGATACATTTGACAGATCATTTCTTTCTTGGCTCCATTCTGTTTAATGTACAAAATAATGAACAAAAAACAAATGTGTAACAAACGAAAACCATTGAATTACAGGCTCCTTTAGACTAGTCCAGCCCTGGCCTCAGTGACTCATTTTTTTTTTTTTTTTTTTTTTTTTGTTGTCACTGAGTCCAGCTCGCCCTCCATTACCTTCAATGGTGCAAGCTCCCGGGTAGATTACCCGGGGACGATAGAGACAATGCCCGAGCGCTCAAGTACGAAAAATGTATCACAAATGGTAAAACTTGATAAAATAAACAAGTTACATACCTGAAATGCTTGTACACTATATAGAAACTCATCTTAACAAAAGGAAATCCCTTGCAGTCGGAGCTGTGGACATCTTGTTTACATCAGTAATGCTATATTACGGAACGTGACGTTTCTACGCTATAACGTTAGACGAAACGAATTCAATGAATCGATAAAGATTTTCAACGTTTAAACTCGTAACACGATACCGAATGGCATATCTCCCGATTTCTAAACTTTTTGGCACACTTGTATTTTGAATCTAGTTACATCAGTATAAGTCATTGTATGCATAAAAACTTTGATCACCATTTTTGGTCTTGTAATTTTATAGGAAAACGTCAATTTTTGCGACAAATTCACATATTGCTTTTTATCCATCAACAGAATTTAAAAGGTTGGTTAATCCGAATCCAGTTCCAAATATCCACCACTCATCATAATATTATGGCTAAAGCTGTAGCCATGTCTGCCAGTCGAGCTCTAAGTTTATTAAGTGTTAAATGTAAAGCACATTGTGGTTTCTAGCACAGTACCTTTAAAACATTATTTGATACTCTGGTCTGGTCAGTAATAAGCTACGGTGCATCCATTTGGGGCACTCGTTCTTTTTCTTGTATCAACGCTGTCCAGAACAGAGCTATCAGGTTTTTTTTATAGGTGTTGGTAAGTATACGCCAAATGATGAAATTAACGGGGACATGGGATGGAGACCTCCTAGTGTAAAACAATGAACATGTGTCTTAAGGCATTGGGCAAGATGTAGTGCCATGACCAATGACAGAATAAATTATAAAGTTTTCAAATGGTCCCATAAAAATGCTGTAAATAATAAGAAAAACTAGTGTAATAGAGTCATGAAAAAAACTTAAATATTGTAACTTTGATTTGTATACTAGTATTAATAGTGTGCTGCATAAAGAAAGTTGTTCCGTACAAATTGAAAATGTTTTATTTAATAAATATATTGCAGAATGGCAAACGAAAATTTTGTCACAGAGTAATGGTAACATGCTTCGTACTTATAAGCGATATAAATCACAATATTGTACAGAGTTATATTTAAAACAAAATATGTCTATTAAATTTAGAAGTGCTTATGCAAAATTTAGATGTGGCGTTGCGCCAATTAAAATAGAAACAGGACGATATGAGAAAAAGCGAGTAAATGAAAGATGTTGTTTCATGTGTAAAAACGAAATTGAAGATGAGAAACAGGTAGTTACTTTATGTCCTTTATATGCAGACCTTCGAAATATATTGTACAGTACTGTTCAAAAATATCGATTCGATAACTTTTTTCTCCGATTTCCGTGTTTCTCGGAATCACACCGAGTACCGCGGATTTCACTCCTAAAATCCTCCAAAGATTCTCTCCCAACACCGCGTGGCTGTTAATTGGTTTATTGCCCATCGGATGTACTTCAAATTAACGACGCGTGACAACATAATTGGATTACCCAGATAATTTACCTTTGAACATTTAATCGATCTTGGTTGCACAGGTGTGCTTTAAAATCACGGTATTATAAATTGAACAAATGTTTTCCTTTCTTTGACAGATAAAGATGTGACAATATCATTTAGAATAAGATAATTATTATCTTTTATATTTGTGTCTTATGCCGTTATCTTTAAAATAGAACGTACATACGAAAAAGTATGAAGAAAATTGTTATTTTGTGTTTCTATTACAGTCCGGTCAGGTCATACATTGTGTTCTTTCAGCAAGGACGATTTTGCCACAATTAGTTTCTTTTATAACTTATTCAATAAGCAATATCAGCGCATTAATTGTTCATTATTAAAAAATCAACTGGCTAATAAAATCATGTTTTTTTTTCGGTAACCCGATTCATCGGATCATCAAGTAAACTTAATTTATTGAGCAATGTAAAATATGATGTTTCACCACCTCGGTACATTTATACAGACTTGAATAATTCAAATTACGAACAGAAACTGTTAAATGACAACTCTGTTGACAAAGGAAATAATTTCAAGTGATATTGATAGTGTTCGTCATTTTCGCATTTTACGGAACGGTTTTCAAATTGACGAAAGTATTTATATCAATTTCGTCATTTGAATTTGGAAAGTGAAAAATATTTTCACATTAATTATATTATAAATGTACTATAATTCTACCGGTGTTTGACAAGTTTATGACGCTCAATCATTTTACGTTTACAAAAGATGTTAAAAGTTGTGATGATAAGTAATCCGCTTATCGCTATCCGATAGGTCACTAATCCTTTAATTATTAATAAAATTTATCAAACCTCATAATTGCCCATCATAATATTCTATTCCAGTTAAATCAGTCATCATTTTATTTTCAAAATTTCCCAACCGCCTACAATTGGCATTTCTTTATCGTATTATCATGATTATTGTCATTTGAATACAATCAGTCACCCCGGACAATTTCCATCATAATTTCCATTAATACATCACCAACTGTAAATCTATATTATTGACCATGGACATATAACTAATGTACTTTCTTTTTTGAAAGATAAAACATTAAAATTCAAATAGTTAAAAATGTGTTCACGTTTATTCGGATAAGAATTATATTTTCCCGATAAATCAATTGTAAAAGGACCTTCTGGAGCCTCAATACGATTGCACAAAAATGTCGCTCTGCAACTTTAGAAACCTTGAATGGACTTTCCCACGGTCGGCCAGAAAGGTCACCTGAGTTTACTAGTACGCGATATTTTTTCCCGCCCTTTAATAAACTCGTGCTGTGGATAACATTGATGTTAACTATTTTTAGCATTTAACATTGTTAAGTAAGTCAAGTTCAACCCAAACTGTTGATAACTGAGATGTGTATCGTGGAATTGTCTTCGCACGGCAAATAATTGTTTTTAAAATCTTTTGTTGAAAATACACAAATTTACATTCATTGTGCGAAAGTTAATATTAAACAAAGACGAATTAATGCAGCTGGAAGTATTCCTGTTGTAACGGAAATGTATTATTATTCTGCTGTACTGCCAACAAATCGTAAAACGAAAATGCCGTAATTGTTTTAAAAGCATAACGAATGGTGAATAATCTTTTCCTTTTTACTTGAATATACAAAACTTTCAAACACGTAATTTTATTTAACTGCTCAGATTAATTTAGCGAAAGTTTCCGGTTATTTTTACACAAGTATGCTCATTTCGTAAATAAAATATTAATTTACTGGTGAAGACATCGAGGTCAAAATTAAGTAGTTTTCATTTTTTATAAAACTTAAATACAATTGAAAGAATTAACAACAACATTTTGCTTTTAAATCTTTTATTCATTCCAGCAATTAGATAATCGTAAAAAGAAAATGCCGTAGATTTACACAATTAATACGGGGCAATCATTTTGTCTAATGAATGGTGAATAAATTTTCCTTTTTACTTGCATATATAAAACTTTTAGACTTATAATTTTTAAATAAAGACTTTAACTTTGAAGTAGAATATTTTGTTTTTCACATATTCCGCTATATTTTATAATCGTTTTTTTTTAAAGCAAGTACATTAAGGTTAAGATATTTTTAGATGGGCTAACAAAAAATACGAAAATATTTTGACTTTAGTTTTTATTACCACAAATGAAATTTAATTAGTATAAAAGACATTTAAAATTATACACCGGTTTGACACTTAAACTGGTACAGTAGACCGGAAATATAACTCTTTATAACTTCAACCTTTACCTGTCAGGTAATCCAATTACCCATTCAGTCTTGTGCCGGTATAGATCAAAGTAGGATAAGGGCAATTAATTCCTCGGTGTCGAGAGTGAGCTCGTTATCACAATAAACATTTACCTGATTTTGGGAGAGATTACTCCCAAATTCCTCCCAACATTTTGAGAGGAATATCGGAGTTTGTCGGAGTGGCTCCGACATTTTCCTCGGTGTAGGGTGTGGGAGAGTTGGTACTCTTGAACTGTACTGTATAATGAAGCAGTAAAACATAACGATCAATTTTATAACTTGTCTTCTGACGAAAAATTTATACTTTTACTCAGTAATGAAGGACTATTACACTGGTTCCCTGAAAAATATTCTAATTTCAACCCATAAATGTATATGTAAACAATAAACCGGTCAATATAAACAAAACAACGATACCAAGATCGACGCTCGTGACACTTTTTACTTCCAATATTCTCTAGTGAAAAACAGATACCCGGAATAAATACACGGTGGAATGAAATTACGCTTACATATGCACCCTCTATATAAGTAAAACACTCCCTGCAAAAATTCCAGTTTGAAATTGTGCATGTACGACATGTAAGCCGGAGTCTGTATTCTGCATGTTATTTTATATCATGTATCATAATGCCAAATCCAGCAACCTGTCATTTCCAAAAAAAAAAACCCTGACGATATACGCAACTTTAGTACAAGCATGCAAGCAGGTATACTATTTAAAAGACTGCCGTCCTAATAGATAAGCCGTATATATGAAACCTATATATATACCCAGTGCAAATTGGACTGCCGAACGGTTAAACAATATGATGGTGCTATTTTATAAGGAATGTGGTGACAATTCATGTATCAGTGAATATGCAGTGTAGTGAAATGGTAAACTGGTGTTATCAAATGTAGCAATGTTAGCAAGCTATCATGTACGTCAGTTGGTCTTTGGTGGAAAATTGTTTCATTGTCAACTATACCACATCTCCTGATTTCATTATGGTTTGATTTTTCTCCAGAAGTTCAATTAGAAGTTTAAGGACTTAAACAAATATGTACTAGGAAACTGAAAAATGTCTATGGTTTTGATGTCGTTAATTGTATAGCCTTTGCTATCTTATTGTATATCCCATACCTCCATTTATTCACACAAAAAAAAACACCCAAAAAAAATCCAGAAACCATTTCGGTTCTATATCGGATTTCTTCTGTACAGAACAATGAATTTCAGAGACTGTTTTTACTTGGAATACAGGGAAAGTTATTCAAACAATAACCATTTTTTTTTCCCATTCCATGCTGACAAACTAATTTTTGTATGATCATGAGTTTCAACGTCTGCTTGTGTTTTGCTTTTTCCTTATTCAATCCGTATTCTTTCAGTCCAATAAATTTTGTTTTTTTCTATTTTTCTATTGGTGTTTTTTGTGATCATATTCAAACGGATTTGCATTAATAGGGTTACAATTCCCGGATTTTCATACACCAACCTGAGTTTCTATAAATTAAATTCCTACTTCCAAAACAAAATTTCATAGGGATACGGCGTGCATTATAAATGAAAAGTTTTTGCAAGAATATAAATGAGAAGTTATTGCAAGAATAAAAATAAAGTGTTAAAACTCAGTCCGTAATGCATAAGAAGATATCTATAATACTAAAATTACGAGGTCCAATTTGTCAGCCGTCATCACGTAAAAACGACGAATCAAAGAATTCAACTTTATATATAACTAATATAGTACAAAGGTGTAGATTAAAAATTACACCACTCCAGGCCCTTTTGTTTTCCACGTAAATAATATTGCCAATAATTAAGAAGTTCTGGGTCGAGTCCGATACCGATACCAATAGTATATTCACCTGTTACCGATTACCTTATCTGTACGTTCCGCACTTGCCAGGCGCGCCACCAAACGGTGTATTCAGGATTAATATGCTATATAGTATTACACGGGTCATAATCACAGGGTTGACACTACTTAATTGTCAAATTGTTACCTATTGTAGTATTTTAATCAGTTAGACTTTCTAAGATAACAATACGAATACTAAAAATCTGGACTAAAATAAGGCGTATAGTACAGTTTTCAATTTGTTATCGGGCATGATGTAAAACAGCCAATCAAAGAATTCAACTTTATTTATAACTTATATAGGACAATGCTGTTGATTAAAAAGTACTCCATTCCAGGACCTTTTGTTTTCCAAATAATTAATATTATCAATAATTGATAAGTTCCAGTTCGACGGGTTCAAACAGAAAGATTTGAAAGCAGAGAAAACTGTGTATCTTACAATCGGCATGACTTTATCAGATGACAATACTAATACTAAAATAAGGCTTGCGCATAGCTAAATACTTTAATACAGTCACTGACCCGCGATATCACGGGTGTGTTCTAGTGTTATATATATAGATAAATCTTGCAGATGCTTAGGTATCAATAGAATTTTCAAAAATGATATTTTTGAAGGTCAACAATCAGCAGAATATTCCGGGGAAAACGATAAAGCAATCAATGTCAAATAACTGTTACGTTTTGCAACAAATCTGTCGGCACTCTGCATCTATGGAAATTAACAGTTATAAATGTCACATAGTTACCAAAACAAAAATATTTTTGATTTTCTAATGATTTTCTAATTAAAGAACTTGCTGCATTAACTCGGATGTATGAACGTTTTCTTCGGGTAAAAAAACCCATTCACACCTGTAAAGGAATGACGTTACGCACGATGATCGTACCTCATTGGAAATTTGATGTAGTTGGCAAGACGCAAGTCCAAAATATATAATTGTGTGATATCATATGCATTGTTATTGTACGTATTTTAAAAAATAACGATTTTTAAAATAAAAACGAAAAAAATAATTGTTGAAACTATGTTTTATGCTGCATGCGACAAGCTTATTTTTTTTAAAACAGCGATTTTTAGGTTGTCCCGCGTAACATATTTCATTTATTGTAACCACTAAACTATGATTTTCGTCAAAACTATTTAATATTTTGAAAAACGGGTTTTTCCATTATCAAAAAACTAAAATACATCAATTTTCGATAAGTAGTTAAAAAGCATCGTCAATTTTGCCGAGTCTTACAAGAATGTCGCACTTGCTTAAAAACAACGTTTCAGTCGAATTTTCGGTTTGAACGTTACGAAATATTCGCGACGTTGTGTTACGCTTACATGTACAAACATCGCGCGTAACGTCAATGTTTTCATAGTAGGCCATATCTTCTAGGACTAAAAAAAAAGAGTCTAATATATACACTGTAAATCTAAGTGTTAATAAATAGAACACTGCTTGAACGCTTTTTTGTAACACTTTTTGAACGTGTAATGGTGTTCCAAATGTTTACACTAGTGTTCATCAATTGAATGTGTGGTGTACAGTTTTTAATGCCTTTGTGTTTCATTTTTGAACACTTGATGTTAAAGACCTTAACATTAGTGTTCAACGATTTAACGTGTCCGAATGTTCAAAATCTTAATACGTCGACGCGTTCAACAGCCATGTAACACTTTTTGAACGCACAGAACATGTTTAAAAACCAAAATGTTAAGATTCAGAACACCAGACGTTAACATTCAGAACAGTTGACATAGGTGTTCAAATTGCTAGTGTTCAATTGTGGAACATGTTCTATTGTTAAGCGTACATAATTTGCCATAAGTACTAAACTTAATTAATATTAAACTGTTATAAAAACTATATTGAATCAGGCAAAATACAACAATAAAACATATTTTAACAAGTAATTCTTTATATAATCAAATGAGCATATATGTAAGAAAAGTGCACAAGAATACCATATGATATCACAAGTAACAGTCAGTGAAATCACATACATAATGTTTTTAAACCGACTTAAATATATCACAAATAATTATTTTCTTCTACAAGACAAGATATAGTTGCTACATCATGTGTATCCTAACCAAAAAAGCATGTCAATGTGATAAGTAGATAGTTTATGATATAGATATTTGTCACAATGAAAGTTTAAAAGTTTTCAAATTCCAACAGTTCTAGTACGATCACACACAATGTACGCTCAACTTTTCAGTGCATCTTCACTAAAAGCTATCAACTGGTTCAACTTGGCATTTTATGTGTTATCATCAACTTCTAATGTCAAAATCCTCCACAACAAGTAACGTCTATGCGCCTATATATCCTGCAAAATAAAATTTAAAATTAATAGAAGAGAGTTGTTCATAAAGCATCAAATTATGCAATAGTTGTTAGGCTTTAATTGGATTTTCGATATATACTAGAGTACAAATTGATATTCCATGGCAGTGAAATGCAAGTTTTAACATTATAAATTACATAAGTCGATTTCTTGACCTAAGGTATACAGATATAGAAAAGATACACCTACATAAGCTATTAATATACATATATTGTCATACCTTTTTGACATCTTTCTTTTTTCCAACACATTATAGCATGCAGAAATGACCTTCGTGGGCTTATTTGCTAACGGTTTCTAATTCAAACATTCCAATCTAAAGATTCCTGCAAAATAAAAAAAAAGTGAATTTTCTAAGTCAAAAATGATGTTCCTTATGTTTACACTAGTGTTCATCAATTGAATGTGTGGTGTTCAGTTTTTAATGCCTTTGTGTTTCACTTTTGAACACTTGATGTTAGAGTTATTTGACACTTAGTGTTCATCAATTGAATATGTGGTGTTCAGATTTTAATGCCTTTGTGTTACATTTTTGAACGCTTGATGTTAGAGTTCTTAACACTTTGTGTTCATCAATTGATTGTGTGGTGTTCATTTTTTTAATGCCTTTGTGTTTCATTTTTGAACACTTGATGTTAGAGTTCTTTTAAACACTTATTGTTCAGCTAATATACGTGGATGTCAAAAATCATCATTTATTCTATATAACAGACAGACGATCACAGACTGGTTATTCAGCAGTTTAGAAAATCACCAGAACAAAGCTGACAGTTATTTACGTTAAATACTGTTCTTTAATTCGTCTTTTATGTTGAATATTGAAAATTTGGATATAACAGTTATGAATATTTGACAAATATATATCTGACATGAGAAAATAACAAGGAAGACTTCGAACTACCTATGGAGATTATCCTAACTTGTTACTCACTTCTTTCGTGTTCATGTGGGATAGAAGTCTATTCTCCAGTTCTCTACCTTATGTGTATCCTTTCTTCGTTTAACCGCCTAAATCACCAGCCGATATCTGTTTCCGGTATTTGGTACCCTGGTATATTTTTTTTAACACGATGTGTTCCAAATTTCGAGCGATTTGAACACGGATTGAACATGTAATGTTAATAAACTGAACAGATCATGAAATATTAAGATAAACATCGACATATTTTTATTACGATATTGTCATAACAGGCCTCATTAATATGCATAATTATGTCACTTATAAGTAAAACTAGTAATAATAATAAAATAAGTTCATAAACTATACACGTATGCCAGCTTGGAAGTTTAATATTTCACAATTACTAAATTATTTGTCAAAAATTCACAAGATCATCATCCTGCGTGTACATTCATATTTTTACATGAATTTCTTTGTAAATTTGCCAATTAGAAATATAGAAAATCGGACAAACACCTATCCTCTTTTTCAGATCAGAATTTGAACACCGGTGTACACTGTGTCTGAACACACATGTTAATATTTTAAACACAAACGTTAAAACTTTGAACACGTCTCTAAGCATGAACATATGACGTTAAAATATTGAACATTCGGTGTACAAATTTTGAACGCGTCCGGACGCGTCAGGCGTCAGGTAGATTTACAGTGTATAACTCGAACGATTATTGCGTTTCGTCGTAAATTTTCAGTCAATGACAGGACAATATAAAATCTCTTCATCAACTAACCATTACACTAGCTTTTATTTTTTAACAATTTTTCTATCCGAATGTTAACGGAGATGGTCTGGCCCTGATACGATTTTGGAAACTGGACTTGGAAAATGATTTATCGATCACCATCCAAAATACTTTATTTTGGTCCATATGTTAATAGCGGGTATGTGTTTCTTTAATTTGAAAGAAAGAAAAATGTATTAAATTGCATTAAATTACAATGTTAAATTGAATACACTAATAAAAGACTTTAAGTGAAAAACAATTTCAGACTTATCATTCGCTGCTTTAAAAAAAAAAGACTTACCGCGTTAAAGTATTAACAAGAACTTTAAAAAAAAATGAGAGAAAATGAAAATCGTCAGTATTAAAGTTGTTCTTCATTTTGTCATAAGTAACAATTAATTCACATTCAAAAAGGTTGATATATTATATGTCATCGCAGGGAAATGGACAGAGCCGCCTGTTGGCCGTACGGCAACCCCAAATTAAATATTCGGGATTTTTGATGGAATTTCGGGATAAAAAAATGTTAAAAAAATAAAAGTGTGATGATAAATTAATGAAGAAATTTATTATAATAATTGTCCGGTCATTTACTGAAAGAAACCATGATATGTGGAAAGTTAAAACTGATTAATTTGGTTTGAACTTTCTGTCACTTGCCGGGAACTGAAGAAAAAAACACAATCATGAAGTAAACTTCATCCGAACAACAGAAGGTACACATATATAAACATGATTTAAAGTGTCATAATTTACCAGCAGCATTCAGTGCCCTAAGGTCCGCGTTTAAATAGTTTGAGGTGCAAAATAGTTGATTTAACGAGTTTTAAACATTGAAAATCTGTATCGATACATTGAATTCGTTTCGTCTAACGTTATAGCGTAGAAACGTCACGTTCCGTAATATAGCGTTACTGATGTAAACAAGATGTCCACAGCTCCGACTGCAAGGGATTTCCTTCTGTTAAGATGAGTTTCCATATAGTGTACAAGCATTTCAGGTATGTAACTTGTTTATTTTATCAAGTTTTACCATTTGTGATACATTTTTCGTACTTCAGCTCTCTGTCATTGTCTCTATCGTCCCCGGGTAATCTACCCGGGAGCTTGCACCATTGAAGGTAATGGAGTGCGAGCTGGACTCAGTGACAACAAAAAAAAAAATTAAAAAAAATGAGTCACTGAGGCCAGGGCTGGACTACCTTTAGACGGGTACAGGTCGTTTCGTAACCTGGTCATTTCGTAACTAGTTGATTCGTAACTTACTAGGTCGTTTCGTACCTGAGAGGTTTTGTAACCAATACCAATATATAATAATAATATGAGTCGTAGGTTACTTAAAAAATAATCAAAAGACCTATTGGTGTACAAAATAATGAACGAAAAACAAATGTGTAACAAACGAAAACCATTGAATTACAGGCTCCTTTAGACGGGTACAGGTTGTTTCGTAACCTGGTCATTTCGTAACTAGTCGATTCGTAACTTACTAGGTCGTTTCGTACCTGAGAGGTTTTGTATCCAATATCAATATATAATAATAATATGAGTCGTAGGTTACTTAAAAAATAATCAAAAGACCTATTGGTGTACGTATATCAGGTTACGAAACGACCTGTACCCGTCTAAAGTAGCCTGTAATTCAATGGTTTTCGTTTGTTACACATTTGTTTTTTGTTCATTATTTTGTACATTAATCTATATTTATTTATTGAATAATTGATTGCACAAAACTTTGCACTTTACAAGTACAGTTTTGCACACATGCGAATAGAACAGAAGAATTTAAATTGTCCATCATCATTTTAGATGTACCCCGTCCTTATCAAAGTATTTAGTTGTCTGTCACGTGCTTTGTTGTCTCCAATACTTGACACCACTCATCTTTATGTTGCTGAGTTCTTTATTAATCTTTTTTTTTTCCATCATTAGGTTTCTTTCATGTTTCTTGTTTTTAGTCTGACGATATTGGAGTCTTATAACTACAGAAAGAACACCTAAGCATAATTACCAATTATAACCAATAATTAAAAAGATTTAAGAAAGTTTTAAATTAAAAACATTACAATATTGTTATTATTAGATAAACAATTTGATCATTTATAAATTAATAACTTTAACTGTTTCATTTAAACTAATTAATTTAAAATAACACTTTATAACCATATATAATTACACCAGGTACGAAACGTCTCAGTTACAAATCAACATAGTTACGAAACGACCAGGTTATGAAACAACATGCATTAATATTCCTTTAGACAACTTTCAAGTTGGATGCATTTTTGCCCAAAAAATTCATTTGAGTGACTATCATTTATTCGTTTAGCGGCATCTTCAATTCTGTGACAATTTACTAGTTAAAAAATTTTCTACTTTTTTTTTGTACTAATTTTACAAATTATTTGTCTTGACAAATTAAATTCTCACAATTGACAATCAGCACTGTTGTCATTAAGAAATTATGATTAAGTACATGCATCTACAGAACAAACCTTATTTCTAGACTATCCTTCAAAATAATGACACTTAGACGCTTGATGAACGTTAATACAAGTGATCCCCTTGCACATGTAATGATGTTACATGTATATCTGGTAAATGATAAAGGCGCACATAATTGTTGATTTTTTTCCTGTGAAGGACATAACTCTATAGCGGTCTGCATTGATTATATTTTTGAGATGTGCTATCAAAACTTTTAAGCAATTTGAAAGCAGAATACCCCCTGAATTTTCTGAAATCTCCACTGTTTAATGAACCTAAGCATAACAGAAATGACAAACAATAAACTGTAAGTTCGGTTGTGTAAGTAGATGTGTTGTATTTAATCATAATTAATCATATTCATTTGGTCTCAAAAGAAGGCTTTTTTTACAAAAAAATCTTATAATCATGATGATTAATAATTAAAGAATGCTTATTCACTAACACAAGAAAAAACTGATGAACTTGTTTTAGAATGCATTCCAAACAAATCTATGGTTTATCAATAAGCAATTTTTATGTCACCAAAATGACCAAGAAGAAACAAATCTCAGACAAGATCAACTGAACTTTCCAATAACTATCAAATTGTTGATTCATCTATCTATGAAATGAAACAACAATGTTACAAAAAATTCAGTACAAGTTGTAACTATTTCATGTATATCTTAATTAGTATATACTGCAGATGTCTAAATATTATCTTGACTTAACCCTCATTTCTTTATTTCATTTGTATTTCAGAGCACCAACTGTAACTGGAACGTCTGTCCTAGGTATAAAGTTTAATGGTGGAGTAGTGATAGCTGCTGACATGTTAGGATCATATGGCTCTCTCGCCCGGTACAGGAATCTCTCTCGTGTGATGAAGGTTAATGACAGTACAATCATAGGCTGTGGGGGAGATTATGCAGATTTCCAGTATTTACAAAGTGTAATTGAACAAAGAGTGTAAGTCACGTACATGTATGGCTTAACCATAGATGCAAATTGCAGCAATATGAAAACGTTTTCTGTTGTTGATACAGCTTAGAATAAAATCCAGTTGCTGAAATTTGATAAAGTTTAAGACAAAGGACAGGATTTTTGTGCAGCTCTTGTTGACAAGCTTGTGCACATTTATAATATATTTATAATACATGTTGTAAAACTACAAGAAAAATTTGTGTACCAAGAGCATTAATACTATATATATTTATTATCACACTCCTGAAAACATCTTATAAGGCCACACCAATTTAATTTCTTGTTCTACGGATTTTTGGACTCCAAAATTTGGGGCGAGCGAGCGATTTGAAAATTTTAATAAAAAAATATTTAATTTGCAAATTTTTGAGGCGAAGCTTGAAAAGTAAAGGCGAGCGATTATAATTTTTTTTTGTAAACATAAAATAATAGGTTTTGACAATATTAAAACTTGATTCATCACTTGTACTTTGACATTTCTTTAATTTCTGAAGTATTTTTTCCCTGTTCACCAAGAAATAATTAAATCTGGTCTATGTATGTGTGACTGACAATGAGACAATTCTCCATCCAAATCATAATCAGTTTGGGGGCAACCCCTTAATGTTATAAATATCCCTTTTACATGTTTTATGAGGGATCAATATAAGTTATGATATATTTGTTTGTACAAAAGGGCTCATATTTTCTCATAGAACTATATATCTATCTGGTATTAAATGGTCAAAACATGTCCAAGAATTTAGTAATATTCCTGGACTTTAACCATGTTAACACATTTACTTTAACAGTTTAATATTATTCAAAAAAAGTGGACCCCTCTTTTAGAAAAATTTGTTTAAAATATGATGTAACTCTCCTCTTTTTGAGTACAAAATTCTAAGTGTTCGGTTTTGTATAGAAGAACTATACAAATCCTTGGTATTTCTATTGTCTTTTCTACATCAGTAAAATGACCCCTTGTCTGAGGGAGGGTTGTTCTCAACCTGATAATAACAAACACAGGTCAAAGTACGGCCTTTTACACAGGGCTTTGATACAGACCAAACAGCAAGCTATAAAGGACCCCAAAATTATTAGCGTACACAATTCGAACAGTAAAACCAACGATCTAATTTATATATCCAAACGGGAAAATACCAATGAACAACATCAACAAACGATAACTGCTGAACGACATGCTCCTGAATCAATCAGGACAGGTGCATAAACATGCAGCCGCTATGGATAGTTTTGTTTCGCCATCATACAATATAATTCCAGTTGAAGGCAAATCCGTCTGAAGTTCTTTGTACTTTATTCTAACAACGAACATTTTTTTATAGGGAATATAAGTAAGGGGGAAAGAAACCAATTTTTTGTTCTTCACGGAAATACCCGCTGTTATAAATTTTTATCGGAGCACTCCAGGTTTCATGCTGAAACAAATATTCTCACAGATATTTGCACAGTGTGGTGGGGTGCTTTTGTGTTTAAAATCGTTATATACCGGTTAGACTGTGATTTAACCAATGTTGATATCTTTTTATAATATTTACAACAACAAAAAATGGTGCGGGAAATGGACATGATTACAATTCCGGATGCGGGAAGCGGGAATATAAAAAAAAATAAAAAAAATTCTGTTTTGAATAAAAATAGGTGCGGGCGGGTCCGTCGAACAAGGGATCAAATTGGTGTGGCCTAAATGTATGTTTGATAGGTCAAAAATATATTGGTTATATTTCATGAACAACTTCAACCACAATATTAAAACTAATTATACTGAATGCATAGTTTTTTTTATAAGTGTGTGGTAGCTGTGTTGAATTCATTTATTATTTTAAGCTTTTCATGTACATGTATGATGTAATTTTAAACATTTCTATTTCATTTTCTGATGACATTATATGTTATTCAGGTCTCAGACAGGGTATATACCCTTTCTGAGACCTGAATTACACTTATATTACGGATTACCCCTGACTTATTATTTTCCAGTGCAGGTATTTGTTGACAACACATATATATTGAAAAACCCAACCTGATATGTTCGGCATACGTGAAGGATTTTCTAATTTGCTGTGAACATAATTTTATCGTGTATGTAATAATTTATAATAACACTTTTAACATTAAATTTAAGTATTAAAAGTGTAAAATGCGTGATTTTGTATCAAAAATGTATTATTGACTGAAGCACGTCATTATTTTCCCTCTGTGAGCCTCTGACAGTCTGATAGCTTTTGACTACGTCACATAGTAACCAGTGTTATGATGACGTTTTTGAGGTTCCAATTGGGGATAAAAACGTAGTATATACCCCGGCAGTTTCCTGAATATATACTGACATCTCTGTGTTGTTATCCAATCACAAACCTCGACACATTTGTAATCCGTAATATATGGCAATGTATGGGATGATATTGTGTCTTATTTGTTAAACATGTGTTGTTTGAGCATGTTGAGTGCATTTTTATAGGAGTTTAATGATAATCATGGATCACTTGTTTAATTTGTATTGAAATCAATTAAAGTTATTAATTTCAAATGTAAATTAATGTTTAATTGTTTTGAATACATATTTACAGAATAGATGAAGAATGCTTAAATGACGGTTTTGGCTACACACCAAGGGGACTGTACTCATGGATGACTAGAATACTGTATAACAGAAGGTCACAGTTTAATCCACTGTGGAATGTGTTCCTTGTTGGAGGATTACAGGACGGAGAACCGTAAGTATTCAATTGTTGAAAGATTACAGAACGGAGAACCGTAAGTATTCAATTGTTGAAAGATTACAGGACGGAGAACCGTAAGTATTCAATTGTTGAAAAATTACAGGACAGAGAACCATAAGTATTCAATTGTTGAAAGATTACAGGACGGAGAACCGTAAGTATTCAATTGTTGAAAGATTACAGGACAGAGAACCATAAGTATTCAATTTTGAACCTGAGATTATTGCTCATTACATCAGAAAGAAAGAGCATAAAAACACAAACAAATTGAAGCAATACATGGTTCAGATAGCCTGATTTTGTTGGGTTTAGTCCTCAGAATTAGCACAGGACGGACAGGATAGTCCTGTAAAAATATATTCAGTCCTGTTGATTTTGGTACATTTGTAGTAGCAATTTGAAAAATCATCAATTAGTTCCTGTAAATTATGCCCAACCCCAATTTCTATGACTGGTTATATATAATTAGCTATGGTTAAACCAGTTCTACTTGCCCACTAGATCTTATGTCATAGTATTGATGTCATTATACTATACAGTACTTTCAAGTAGTAAATATAGTAAAAAAATTCAAACATTCAAAGTATTTTGATAGCTTCTTCCATTATAGCAATGATATTGCATGTATTTATAAAAGAAAATCATTGTATCTTGATGGTTTGCCAAAATTTTAAAAATATAACATCCAGCCTGTGTTCTAAAAAAATATTTATCAGTTAGAACATACTGTACAGATTGCCAATAATTTGCATATTATATATTACAGCTTTTTAGGTTTTGTTGACAAGATAGGTGTAGCTTATGAATCGCCAACTATTTGTACTGGTTATGGAGCATATATAGCAAATGTAAGTCACAATAAATAGTAAAATAACAAAAATACCAAACTCCAAGGAAAGATCTGAATGGGAGGTCCCTAATCAAATGGCAAAATCAAAAGAACAAACACATCAAACAAAAGGATAACAAATGTCATATTCCTGAATTGGTAATCCAGCTTTTTTTCGAAAAAAAAATGTAATTTTCTGCTTTTTGTGGTTAACTATGTATAAAATGCAATCATAATTCCTACAGTTACTTGCTGATATGATATACATGTGTATCATGGCCCCGGCTGGAAGACTCTGAAATTGGTATGTCCTGGTAGGGTGGCCTGTCTCAGTACTACAGACTTGTGAACTAGCACTTTAACACTCTAAATTATGTGACAATAATCTAATATCCCTTCTTCAATATCACAACAAATATATGCTGATAAAATATATTTATTTGGTAAAAGGTTATAAAGGATTAAAATAATTATAAACATTTCAGCCTTTATTAAGAGAAGCTTATGAGAATAATCCTAACATGACGTTAGAGGAAGCACAAAAACAAATAGAAAGATGTATGAAGATTTTGTATTACAGAGATGCTAGATCTATTAACAAGGTAATATTGCTGTGTAATATAAAAATAAGTAGATGCAGTATGAATTCCAATGAGACAAATATCCATCAGATTTCAAATGATGAAGAGCTTGTATGGCCGTCAACTGTTTGAAAAACCCATACGGCATAGTACAGACATAACAAAACGACAGACTAAAAAATTAATATGAAATACAACCAAAAAATTATTACTGCAGAATAATATGCCCCTGACTTGGCACATACACTATTTTGTTATTAGGTAAAGGTTATTCTTATATTAAGAGTTTGGGCACTGGAGTATAGGAAAAACTTTTTTACAAGAAACCCATTAAAATTATTGTGTGAAAAACTGGTTTGGATATTGATTATATTTCATATTTGTATAAAGCAGATTCAAATGCTAAAAATACTTTGAAAAATGGAAAAAGAATAGATACAATTATATGCTCATAACTGAAAATAATTTGTTTTCCTTGCTTTAAAAATTTAAAAACCATAAGATCAAAATACTGTAAATTCAGAAATTACTGCCTGTATTTATTATTGTGATTTTGTCATTTTAGAGTAAATGCGATTTTAACCATTTCAATGCTATACGCGGCATATGACGCGATGACATACGCTGTCCGCCACTGCTATTCGCAGCATATGCCACAATGACAATGGATTTTTTATCAGGACTCTTAAACCATCTGGTTTTCATTCGGGTTCTCTCTAATTTTTCCTCGTATGATTCGAGGATATACAAGGTCTCATTTGCGCTGAAAATCCCAACACTTTTTTAAGTAAAATCATGCAGTAGAAGGAAAATAAAAACAAATATTTTGACAAATGCAAATAGCGGAAATTTGAAACGAAGCTGTTCATATGGAAATATTACAGCATTTCTATGCCGAAACTGACAACAAGGATTAGTTGAAAGGTTTCTTGTTATCTCAATGTGTTTATTACATTTGATTCCTGTGGGAAATATGATTTGATCAATCATTACAAGACGTAGAAAAAGGGGGGGAAACAGAGGTTGACTGAAAATTTTGAGGACGAAGCATATTTGTGCCATGATTACATTTAACATTGTGTAATATGGTGCAATACGCTTTGGAATCGAGCAACTAGGGTTTCTTTATTATATGGCAGATTAAACAACAAAATAAATGAAGATTAAAAGTAGTTTTTTATTCAAAATTCAACACAAATGTTGTAATTTACACCTTTTTCCTGCTAATTACCTGAAATGCAGGTAACCAGATAAAAAAGTTTACTGAAATAATTGCTTAAATTTATATTTCATGCTCTCCTGAGCATTTTTCATGCAATAACTTTCTCTGTATCTCTTATAATAAAAAAGATACAGCAGTCTGAAAAGGAATATACTGTTCTACTTAATGAACACAAAAAAAATGCAGCAGCCGTTTTTCTATTTTTTTTGTGTAGCGTTGAGAGGGTTAATAAGATTAGGGGGTTAGATACAGAGGAGAGACCAATGTATTTTTAATTCAAAGGTCATCATAAATATTGATTATATTTTCAAACATTTTACTTAATATTTGCTTGTTTAATTTCAGTATGAAGTGGCAATAGTAACAAAAGATGGTTGTATAGTAAAACCTCCAGTTCAACCAGAAACTAATTGGGAAATTGCTCATTTAATTAAGTAAGTACATGTTATTGTAAAACCTTCAGTTCAACTAAAAACTGATCGGGAAATAACTCATTTTATTAAGTAAGTAAGTACTGTACATATTACAGTAAAATATCTATTTTCACCAGAAACTGATATTAAATAGCTCATTTTATACTGCAACTAGTTATGCTAGTTGTGTTTATTTCCTAAATATAGTAACAGAGATTTATTTTGTGCAATGTCAATTTCATCATGGAACACTTTTTCCACAATCAATGGTTCATTAAGGGATGATAATAATTTTGAAGTTTGTGTAACTATTTTAATAGCTATCAATGTTTTAATTTAAGTTTCATTATAAAAACCATATTAGGTCAATGTTAGAAAAATATAAACTTTTTTGTATGAGGCTGAGAAACTGCTCAGTAGAACCTCACCCTTACCCAGTTTTGTGCTGAATACAAAAAAGGTTTATATTTTTCTGACATTGACCTAATATTGTATATTAATTAAGTAAGTACATTTTATAGTAAAACCTCAAATTTGGTATACCATTCATATAAGCATGCTATACTGTGCTCTTCATCTTAAACTTAAAGAAGCTCACAGATAAACTTTTTTTTTAACAATTACATCACAGTGATCTAGTTAAATAATATTGTAGGCTATAGATGTAGCCATTGCTGTTATAATTTGATATAGAATAATGGTCATGAATAAAATAAAGAGTCAGAAAAATTTGCAAAAATATTATTACATGTATTGCAAAATCTCAATGGGATAGGTTTCATAATAAAGCAACTAATTTCTATGCTGTAGCAGAGGGGACATTAGATTTTATCCTTGTCCATTTGAATATTTCGTTCCAATTCTCTAACTTAAGTTTGCCTCAACCCTTTTTTCAACCAAATGTTATGAAACTTATACACAATACTTTAACCACAAAACTCAGATCAAGTTTAAACTTTGGTAGCGTCACTTTTACAGTTCTATAATGATGTTCCTTTATAACTTAATTGAATATGCAGTTTTTGTCAGCACCCGTCACCCAGACAATTGTAATTGAGAATTATAGTGCATCATAGTGTGAAAAGTTGCTCAGATACCCATCACCCATGTATTATTAATATAATGTGTCTTCCAAACCCCTCCCCCCCTCCCCCATACATTTTTTACTGGAATAGCCCTTACAATTTACAGTACTTATTATCTACTTTAAATACAATATCCCTTTATAATTTATAGTACTGAACTGTTTTGTCGTTATATTTCCAGGGGTTATGAATGATAGACATTTTCTCCTCGTCATTGATGGCAAGATCACAGAGAATCAACAGATTCATAAGATGACATTTTAAGTGAACTTGATACAAGAACTATTGTTATAGTGCTATTGGATTCATCATCATTTGTTAATAAAATCATAAATATTCCATATTGTTACTTTTTCCTGTTACCAAGGACCTGGGTTCTAATTAAGGGTTTGTGTATGCAGTCCAGGAACTCACGGTTTTTGCAATGGTAAGAAAGAAAAAGAAAGGTTATTGCTATAAAACTTATTATTTGGTTTCCATGGTAAAATAGAGCAAGGAAATGACGTCAAATTTTATATGACGTTAAAAACTTTTTACGTTTTGCTCCATGAGGTGGATGATACATGTATATCTTGGCTCACATGATACAACAATTCACAATCTGATTATATTTTTGGATTAAACCAGTGGAGTCAAGACAGATTTTCACCATGATTCATTGACTCGTCTAAGTTAGAACCATACTTTAACATTTGTTTGGTATTATGATCTCTCATATCTTCCATCAAAATATGTCTAGCAATTAATTGCCAATATTTTTTCCTTTGAAATAAGTATAAATGTATATTAATATAAGTAAGGAGATTTTCCAATTAAAAAACAATCCACCAGAGACTGAAAGACAAGTATGTATTCAAAATTTATATCACTGTACTGCCTAATATAGCTTCCTTAATGTTGTTGTCAGATATATGCTCATTGAAAATTATTAATTAGGATAATGATTGGAAATGTCATTTTAGGACCTACATGTATGTCATGTGTCATTCTTACCTCACCTTGGGGTCCTTGCCTAAACTGAAATGTGAGCTATTGCCATCACTTGGTGTTTGTTGTTAGCTCAAACTTTGTTTTAATTTCACCTAAAATTTTAATTTAATGATCCTTAGGGTATCACATAACGCCACCTTAGCTAAAGATAAAACAAGTGTAAAATGCATTATCTGAAATAAGATAGATAAATAAAATTTCAGGACAACATTAGGATCTATCTATCTTTCTCCAATTTTTAGCTAACCAGAAACAGTACTGTAAAGAGCATAGATGATCAGCAATACAAGATCTACATAAACAGTAACTTGGTTGAAGCCATCAAAGCAATACAAAAATACAGAGTGACTTAAAGCATAAATTTAAGAGTTAATCTGATAAAAATCCAGATCATGTGTCCATTATTTACTCACAAGGAACTGACAAAACCCCAAATACTGCTTCCCCTTTTGAAAAATATGACTTACTGAATTAGACTATTTACCGGTTTGACATAACACAAGCAACAGGATGGGTGCCACATGTTGGCCATTTATTTTCGATCTATGAGTTTAAATCTTTCATCCCTCTCTTGAAAGAGAAACTGTTAACTTTAAAATTGATAAACAAGCAAATTGAAATCTATTAATTATTTTATTGATCTTGAATAATAGTAGAGAGTAATTTAAATATAGGAAGGGGGACGACAGGGTTTCGAAGTTACAGACAAGAAAAAAATAATCCTGATTTTATTTTTCATAAACAAATAATATGATTCTTGAACTGAAGAAAAGATAATAAATACATTCAGCATAACTAATGCTATATCTAAAAATCAATTTAGAAATTAATAAAACAAATCAAATTTATCAAATTGTTATTTTTATGCCCCATTTATGGGTATTATGTTTTCTGGTCTGTGTGTCCGTCCTTCCTGCTTCAGGTCAAAGTTTTTGGTTAGGTAGTTTTTATACAACTGCAAAAATTGAAAATTGTGGTCGTATATTGGTATGTTGTTGGCGTTGTCGTCGTCATCCAAAGACATTTGGTTTTCGCACTATTACTTTAGTATAAGTAAATAGAAATCTATGAAATTTAAACACAAGGTTTATGACCATAAAAGGACGGTTCGGAGTTTTGGTCCCAACAGTTTAGGAATTAGGGGCCATAAAGGCCCCAAATAAGCATTTTTCTTGGTTTTCCCACAATAACTTTAGTAGATATCAGAAATCTATGAAATTTTAACATAAGGTCTATGACCACAACAGGAAGGTTGGAATTGATTTTGGGAGTTTGGGTCCCAACAGTTTAGGAATTAGGGGCCGAAAAGATCCCAAATAAGCATGTTTCTTGGTTTTTGCACAGTAACTTTAGTATAAGTAAATAGAAATCTATGAAATTTTAACACAAGGTTTATGACCACAAAACAAAGGTTGGGATTGATTTTGGGAGTTTGGTCCCAATAGTTTAGGAATTAGGGGCCAAAATTAAACTTTGTTTGATTTCATAAAAAAATTAATTATTGGGGTTCTTTTATATGCCAAATCTAACCGAGTATTTAGATTCTTAAATTTTGGCCCTGTTTTCAAATTGGTCTACATTAAGGTCCAAAGGGTCCAAAATTAAACTTAGTTTGATTTTAACAAAACATATTTTCTTGGTGTTTTTTTATATGCCGAATCTAAACATGTACTTAGATTTTTGATTATGGGCCCAGTTTTCAAGTTGGTCAAAATCGGGGTTCAAAAATAAACTTTGTTTGATTTCAACAAAAATTGAATATATGGAGTTCTTAAATATGCTGAATCTAACCATGTATTTAGATTTTTAATATTTGGGCCCAGTTATTAAATTGGTCCACATTGAGGTCTAAAGGGTCTAAAATTGAACATTATTTGATTTCATCAAAAATTGAATTCTTGCGGTTCTATGATATGCTGAATCTAACCATGTATTTAGATTTTAGATATTGGACCATAAAAGGTAAATGTCCAATTTTAAAATTTTATAAGTTTTTAAGTTTAAGTTCTTAGACCACATTCATTCCGTGTCAGAAACCTATGTTGTGTCAACTATTTAATCACAATCCAAATTCAGAGCTGTATCAAGCTTAAATGTTGTGTCCATACTTGCCCCAACTGTTCAGGGTTCCACCTCTGCGGTCGTATAAAGCTGCGCCCTGCGGAGCATCTGTTTGATGAAGTTGAAGTCCAATCAACTTGAAACTTAGTAAACATGTTCCCTATGATAAGATCTTTCTAATTTTAATGCCAAATTAGAGATTTTATCCTATTTTCACGGTTCACTGAACATAAAAATAAAAAAAGTGCAGATGAGAATCCGTGTACCGGGGACACATTCTTGTTTTTGTTCTTGATTCAGGTTCTAATGCGCCTATTGTATTTAGTTGGGTTTTTTTTCACATTAATATACTTTTCTACCTTGATGATAAGGATAAGGGATCAGTATGAACATACCTGTTCATCAGTTAGAGGCATCGAAGACTTTTAAATTTCATGTTTAGATCACCTGAGATCGGATTTTGGTGAAACATCACCTGAGATCACCTCCTGTTTTTGGTGGAGTTCGTGTTGAGAAGTCTTTGGTTTTCCATGTTTTGTCTTGTGTTCTATTATTTGTCTTTTTGTCTGTATCTTGTCATGGCGTTGTCAGTTTATTTTCTATCTATGAGTTTGAATGTCCCTCTGGTATCTTTAGATGTTAGGTAATGACAACACCATTGACCTACATGTTGATCAGGTAATGAACTGTTAATGACATTTCCTAAGCTTTTTATATAAATAATGGCTCCTGTAGTTACATCATTACCAATTAATCTGATACTTGTGAATTTTAGTATATGTTCAACTCATTTAATTATATAAGTATATAAGTAAGGTCAATTAATTTCTCTTAATGTCAAATTTTTTTTTATACAAAAGGATATGAATACCTGCTTTTACAGCTATTAACACATAAACAGACTTCTGAAAATAGTTTAGTATACATGTATCAATATAATTGCATTACAGACTTGTTTTGTAATACTTAACCCTGATTGTTGGTTGGCAGACATTAAAATCGTGATGTTTTATGTGTCATAATATAGTTATCTAAGGTACTAGGCTTATCATTTGATATACCAGACTCTCGTTTCGTCTACATTAGACTCATCAGTGACACTCAGATCAAAATAGTTAAAAAGCCAAACAAGTATAAAGAAAGAAAATCACCAATCATTTTGAGTATAAAGTGAAATCAATGTTACAACAAAGCATAGGAATTGAAAATTGAATCATATGTTATGTAAAATATACATGCATAGCCAGTTGTAGGATGCAGGAATCTTGGTAATAAAAAAATTACTAAACACAAAATAGGATTCCCCTTACACTACTTTGAATAGCTGGTTCATATAACTTTTTGTGTGATTTACTCTTTTTCAATTGTCTGTATGGAAGGTTTTTTTTTGTCTCATCTGAGACTTTTAATAGTGCGTGGTATAGAAATTACAATCAGGCGGCAACTGTAACAGCATAAACTTGTGTGACCTACTGAATTTACTGGGCTTGTAATAACATGTCGAGCAAATCGACGGGTGTCATATGGAGCAGGACCTGCTTACCATTCTGAAGCACCTGAGATCACTTCCAGTTTTTGGTTTGGGTCATGTTATTTAGTCTTTAGTTTTCTATGTTTTGTCTTGTGTTCTATTATTTGTCTGTAAAGTTTTTTTCTTTTCTGTTTTAGTCATGGTGTTGGCAGATTATTTCCGATCTAGTTTGAATGTCCCTCTAGTATCTTTCGTCTATCTTGAAAGAGAAACTGTTAACTGTAAAATTGATAAACAAGCAAATTGAGATCTATACATTATTTTATTGACCTTGAATTATAGAACGGAGCAATTTAAATATAGGAAAGGGGAGAACAGGGTTTTGAAGTTACAGACAAGAAAAAAACTCCTGATTTTATTTTTCATAAATAAATAATATGATATTTGAACTGAAGAAAAGATAATTAATTCGACTCAGCATAACTCATGTAACTGTAATGCTATATCTAAAATTTAATATAGAAATTAGCAAAAAAAATATAATTTATCAATTTGTTATTTTTTTGTTCTTGATTCAGGTTCTTATGCGCCTCTTGTATTTAATTTGGGTTTCTTTCCACATTAATTGACTTTTTTTTATCTTGATGATAAGGATAAGGGATCAGTATGACCATATATGTACATCGATTGGAGACAATGAAGACTTCTTCAATTTCATGTTTAGATAACCTGAGAACACCCTTAGTTTTTGGTGCGGTTCATGTTGCTTAGTTGTTAGTTTTCTAGATTGTGTCTTGTGTTGTATTATTTGACTTCTGTTTTTCTTATTTAAGGAATGACTGTAATATTTTTTCTGTCTATGAAGAAATAACATAAAAAATTTGGTGCACACTGAATAACGCGCGTAGAAAACCATAAACAAACGTTGATGACGTCACGGTCACATGCCTAAATTATGTCTATGGGCTCATAACAAAATAACGTCAGCCAATCCGAAGACGCGTTACATCCAAAATTAAATTTTTTAGCCTTGGCTGGCGTTGGCAGTTTATTTTCGATGCATGTGTTTGAATGTTTCTCTGGTATCTTTGAACCCTTTTTTATAAGTTAGGTAATGAAAACACTATTAATTGACCTGCATATAACAATGATCAGGTAATGAACTGTCAATTCCTAAGCCTTTTATATAAATAATGGTTTCTGTTGATGCATTATTACCAATTACTAAAGTAATATGATACTTGTGAATTTAAGTAACTGTTTCACTCATCAAATTATATAAGTAACTTAAAGACAGATTAATTTCTGTAGACGTCAGTTTTTTTTCTATGAAAAGGATATGGCTTCCTGTTTTCACAGCTTTTTTAAAACTCATAAAAAAGACTTGTGGAAACAGATTAGTATACATGTATCAATATAATTGCATTACAGACTTGTTTTATAATACTTAACCCTGATTGTTGATTGGCAGACATTAAAATCGTGATGTTTTATGTGTCATAATATAGGTAAGTTATCTAAGGTACTAGACTTATTATTTGATATACCAGACGCGCGTTTCGTCTACATAAGACTCATCAGTGACGCTCAGATCAAAATAGTTAGAAAGCCAAACAAGTATAAAGAAAAAAAATCACCAATCACGGTGAGTATAAAGTGAAATCAATGTTACAACAAAGAATAGGAATTGAAAATTGAATCATATGTTATGTAAGATATACATGCATAGCCAGTTGTATGATGAAGGGATCTTGGTAATAAAAAAATTACTAAACACAAGATATGATTCCCCTTACACTACTTCGAATAGCTGGTTCATATAACCTTTTGTGTGATTTACTCTTTAATTGTCTGTATGGAAGGTGTTCTTTTGTCTCATCTGAGACTTTAGTGCGTGGCATAGAAATAACAGTCAGGCGCCTGTAACAGCATAAACTTGCGGGTTTGTGATAACATGAGCATAACATAACGACGAGTGCCACAGGTGGTGCAGGATCTTCTTACACTTCCGGGCCCCTGAGATCACCCCAGTTTTTTTATGGGGTTCGTGTTGCTTAAACTCTTTAGTTTTCTATGTTGTGTTTTGTGTACTTTCATTTGTGTCTTCTTTTTTTTTAGCTTTGGCGTTGTCAGTTAATTTTCTATCTATGAGTTTGGCTGTCCCTCTGGTATCTTTCGCCCCTCTTTTTGTGTAAAGTTTCAGATACCTTATGTTAGAAAGCTTCCGTCCGTCCTTTGTTCGTTGTCCTTGACCTCATTGTCATTGATAAACGACTGCTTGAGAACATTACGGTTTTTGTCTTGAAAAATACTCCGTGACTTCAAATTCTTTATTAACTTTGAGCCTTACGGCTCATCAGTATAATCATATACATGTACAGTGTATACATGTGGCATATTACAAACAATATAAACAATATGTATAATAAACAATAGGTGACGTCAGAAGTTTCATCAATACAAAATATCTTTTATTACAATAAACTGTTTCTTAATTTAAAAGAGAAATGTAAAAACTTTCCCAAGTTACAAAGCTGTTTTGTGTTTTCACCTGACAATAATTCTATTAATTTAAAAGTTGATGGCCTAGACCAGTAATATTTTTTTATATATTTTTTTTCGCAAATCAGTATATCTACTACATTGAAGGATAAAATGAAATTCATCCTCTATTACTCCTAAATCACAAAAAATACAATTTCTTTCATTTCTATTAGTACCAACATAACGTCCAGTTTCAATACAAAGGTTATGTGAAGACAAACGAATCCTTGTTATACATTTACGAAAAAGTACAGGAATGCATTTCTGTAAATAAAATTGCAAAACTACATTTGTTACAACATACTTATATAATCTACACTTTGAAGAAGAATCTAATAAAAATTGTAACTCTTGGTTAGCTTGATCAAACAAACGCTGTCTTATCAAAGGTAAATATGAGCTGTCTACATTTAACAACCACTGATTATCCCACAAATTATGCATACCAAGACTATATATCAATCTTTTAACATATGTTGCCCAGTTCATACATTTTGAACAATTTAACACAAGTTCTTTATAACAAGACCTTAATATACAATTGTCACTAATTAAAATTTTGAACCAAAATTTAAGTATTCTATAATTACGCTCATACTGCAGTGGAAATCTACCTAATTCAAAATAGACCATCACATTTGGGGTCGTTCTTTTGACACTTAATAACATTTTGCAGTAGTCCAAATGGACCTTTTCTATCATAGGAGATTTGTGTACTCCCCATATTTTACACCCATACATTAATATGCTACTAACATAAGTATCAAAGAGACTAAGCATTGTAAATACATTTAAACATAATGATGATGTAGTTCTTCTCATACTGAACATAGCTTTTCTACCTTGTTCTGCACAATGTTTCTGTGTTTTAAGAAATTTACAATTATACGGTATTAATACACCTAAGTAACAAAATTGTTCCACAATATCCATTGTTTGACCGTTATAGACCCATGTCTCATTAGGCCGTACAATTCCACCCTTCCTGAAAACAACAATTTTTGTTTTTTTTTTGTATTAACAGACAAGCCCCATTTTTCTGTGTAAATTGACAAAGTATTTAACATTTCCTGTAAACCTTCTACTGTTTCAGACATCAAAATCATGTCATCAGCATACATTAACAAAAATAATGTTATATCTTGAAACTCTAAGGCACAGTTGCCATTAGCAATAAATTCATTTTCAAAATCATTCACATAGAACGAAAATAAAATTGGAGAAAGAACTTCCCCTTGCATTAAACCAAGGTTGTTACAAAAGTAATCAGAGTTTAGCCCATTGAATCTAATACAGGTTCTAACATTATTATACATAGATTTTAAAACAGTTAATAGTCTTCCCCGAATACCTAATCTGGAAATTTTGTACCATAAACATAAGCGATCAATTGAGTCAAAAGCTTTCAAGTAGTCTACAAAGCAACAATATAATCTTTTATTTTTACAGAGTGTATTTTGAATAACAGAGTATAAACAAAAAACAGCATCAACTGTACTATAACCGTTTCGAAAACCAAACTGTGCATCAGATAATATATCATTGACAGTTGCCCAATTTAACAATCTTTTATTGAGTATTGTGGTGAAAAGTTTACCTAGATTGCTGACAAGGCTTATGCCACGATAGTTTGCTGCATCATTAGCATCACCAGATTTGAAAATTGGTACCAGGATGGCATCTGACCACGATGACGGGAAATATCCACTAATCAATACGGCGTTAAAAATAGTACATAAATGTGGTATAATAAAATCCTTGTATTCAATGAAAAATTCATTCAGCAAACAGTCTGGACCATGGCTTTTGTCCATTTTAAGTTCATAAATTGCCTTTATAATCTCATCCGCAGTAATATCTGCATCTAGTTCATCAAAAACACATTCATTATTAATCACTTCGGGTCTCTTATTGCTATTCGGCGCACTTGATACAAGTTCTTTGAAATATTCAAAAAAGTCAGTAATGTTTAAATCACATTTCCTCTGATTATTTTTCCTAAATAATGAATAAAATTTTCTTGGATTGTCTTTCTTTAGTTTACACAACATATAGCCTTCCTGTCGTTTGTAACTACGTTTGAGCTTGCATTCATACTTCTTGTAAGCTTTTTTGGCACTGTTCAAATCTATATGACTATTAAATGTTTTTTTACCATTAAAAGTATGTAATTTTTTACAATAATTGGCATATAGCTCTTTACACTTCTGGTCAAACCATGGTTTATCAGTATTTACTCTCTGATTTTGGGAATTTCGCTTTAATTTCGCTTTTACTTTTGGCATTTGTTTGAAAAAAGGAGCTGTCACATTTGTTAAGCACTGAGTGAAGTTATTTATGCACAAGTCCATACCATCCTGAGACGCTATGTCCATATTAGCTATCGTTAAACTTAAATCATCAGCATTAACTAGTAGGGCATTATAGCATAAGTCTCTAAATTCTTTATTCCATTTGAAAAATTGAGATTCTTCACCATCCATTAAATTTGAATTTATATCATTGCACTGCATAGTAAAGTCAGTTTTAAATTGAACATGTATGGGAGCATGGTCACTGTATGTTGTAAAATTACTTGTAATAAATTTTAAAACTTTTTCAATATTAATTGGCTTAGCTAACACGTAGTCGATCACACTCATACCTCTTGGACCACTATATGTAAAATCATTTGAAAGTCCATCAGGGTGGCGCCCATTTATAATTCTAAGTCCACTGCTCTTACACAAATTAAGTAGTTTTGTTCCATAGTCGTTGGTTCCTGCATCCGGGTTATTACGGCAAGACAAAGCCTCATCAGCAACATATGTAAACAGATCACCAACCCTATCTAAAATACTATCATGTAATTTATCATTTTGTACATAATCATTCATATTAGCTGTTCTAGCATTTAAATCACCAATAACAAAAATATTTGGACATTCAGCTGAGTAATGTATCATTTGAGACTCAAGCTCATAAAATAAATCACAATTATGAATCCTATAAAAAGATGAGTTCTGTGGTGGTATATACAGATTTGCAATTAAATAGTCACTTTCACATCCAGTCAGTTCTTTAGCTATCCTTATCCAAATCAATGTCTCATATGAAATGTCAATTATTTTAACATAGGGTGATAATATTTTTCTTATCATTACATACATACCACACCCTTGTTTATACTTTTTTCTAGATAAAGGGATAGATTTACACACAAAATCATCAATTTCAATATTACATGACTTATTAAGAATAATTCTCAGATCCGGACATCCTGGCATTTACATTTGTCAGGAGGTGATGAAATCCGGAATCCTCTAGATTTTTCATCTATTTGAAGGGGATAACTGATTATTTATATTGCCGATTATTTTTTAACCAGAGGTTATAGTATGTTAAATTTCAAAATGGAGATAGTATATAGTGTCTTTAACAGTATGAAAAGAGTAAAATTACTATATTCAACTGGTTATGATATATATCAATTAAATTAATTTGCAATAAGTCTATGGAAAATCTAGAGGAATCTTATCCGCATCACCTATCAACATTGTTTACATAACAAAAATGCTAATAATTGATTGGTCAGTTACATGTTGTGATGTCACTGCAGATCTGAGAATAAGATAACTGTATTTGGTAAATGCATGGCGTCCTTCAAATGTTTCATAATAAAATTGAGATTAGGAATGGAGGATGCGTCAAAGAGATAACAACCAGGGTTCACCTGACCTCGACCTCATTTTATGGTTCAGTGATCACGGTCAAGTTAACGTTAACAATTCCACATCTCGGATACTATAAGCAATAGGTCAGCTATACTTGGAGTATGGAAAGATTATAAGGTTTTTATGTATGTCTGGTATATTTCATATGACTATGACCTCATTTTTATGGTTCACGAATATTGATTGAAAATGTATTTCGGGTTATCAAGTAACTATTCTAATGAGGAATTCTTTTGAACTTCCTTGCACGATGAGTGGATTTACATAGTAGTTGTGTGCATCCTTGCCCTCTGTTCTTTGTTGAATAGTGGTCTCTTGATAATCATACCACGTGACCTTAATTAATTTTATATGGATAATCATTAAATGTCTTTGAAGTCCTCTTATATCATTTATAAGAGAAACTATCATGCAAATTGGACGTATTTAACACAACAAAAGGTTTCTGTGTAGAATGTTGACGAATATTGATACATAAGCTGTCATAAGAATTAATTTCACAAAATAACTCGAATAATTCAATACCTATTGGCAGGTTGTAAAAGAAGGACGAAAGATACCAGAGGGAAAGATTGAAAATAAACTGACAACCCCATGGCTAAAAATAAAAAGACAACAGACAAATAAAAGTACAGAAAACACAACATAGAAAATTAAAGAATAAGCAACACGAAACTTACCAAAATCTTGGGGTGATCTCAGGTACTCCGGAAGGGTAAGCAGATCCTGCTCCACATGTGGCACCCGTCGTATTGCCTATGTTATTACATATTCGGTAAATATTCTACTTCGGTAGGTCACATTCGTAAAAAGGAAAGGGTATTGTTATTACGACATAAGGAACATACCCGATATCATCTGTGAAACGGTTGTTCCATAACGGTCAACCAACTCGTGATGGCGTCCGTAAAATTTACGAAGGGATGATTTCATCTTCACCATTTGGAACTCTTGGTTTAAAAGTTTACTTGTGAGCAGCAATCCGCTATCAAGGAAATCATGATAGAAAATACAAGCCCAGGAATATCGTATCAATTGGGAGATATATACTCCGTATGCAGGCGCTGCTGGAATGTTGCTACATGGAAATTAGAAATTCACAATTGGGAAGCTGACATAATCTCTTTTGTCGTAAAGTTTTCTTTTCAACCGACCCTTATTGTCAATTTCTAGATGTAAATCAAGATATGAGGCAGACTTAACTGTATCTGTAGTATCCTTGTAATGTGCATGATGTAAGAGGATCATACTTGAATTCTTCACAGCTATTACTTTTCATTAGGAAATACAGAATGGTATGCCCTTTTTTAAACAGACACGTATTTTGAGAAAACATGCATAAATTGGCTTTAATGGCATTAATTATGTGTTCCTGCTTACTGCTTCTGATTTACATTGTTTAGGTAAAAAGATACTGATATAAATGGAAAAACTGTTAATCTATTTCTCAAGAGCTACCCATGTCTTTGATTTTCCTGTGATATTATGGAGCCAGTGTTCATCAAACTATGTTCACAATCCCAGTTAATGTTTCCCATCGAATCTAGGTTCAGAAAGGTTAGCTGGGGTATCCTTCTCCTTCCTTCCCAGATCACATGTAAACCAACAGTGATATTACTATTTATTTAATCATCCCCGTACATTTCGAATGATATTGTCAATCAGGTTACGTTAATCGATTAACACAGTGACTATTAATTTAGAATTACTTTACACCGCGTGAATTATTTATTAGTTTTTATACAAATCTTTTGTTTAAATAATACGTTTGTACGTTTGTTTGTTTCTAATGAAAGTTACAGTGTTGGCAAATGTTAAAACGCGACATACTACATCGAGATTTTCTCGTTGTGTTGAAGACCTGTTGGTGGCATCATTTATAGGAAAGTCAGAATCAATCTCCCAATCGTATTAAGTCTTATAAATCACGGTTTTTCCTAGATACTAAGATTTTATACAACTCTATACTATTTATGACTTTCAAACGGTCATCATATTGTCTACGTCTGTACGGTCAAAATCATCGCAGAGGCTTGATTAAAAAAAATGTGTCCTTACTTGCTGAAAGTTGCAAAAATTTAGCCTGACCTTGAGCATGAACATCATGCATCTACAATTCAAAAACGAATGCATAGAACAGGGAGAGAATGTGTTTAAACGTCATATCTTTTATGAATAGAATAAATTTATAAAATTGGCTTAATTGTTATGCTGTGGATTGTTTTATTGGTTTTGGCACACAATAAACCTATATGTTTCCAAAAGATGAAGCAGCGCAGAAGCAGCAATGGCGCAAATAATTTAGGCTCTAATAGATATCGGCTATAAAGAACATAATTTCTTGTTATAGTCAGGCCCGTAGCCAGGAATTTCCAAAGGGGGGTTCGTTGGCCTCAAAAACTCGACTTTAACAGTCACAACTCGAACAGAACGTTGACTTTAACAGTCATTATTTGTTTTCAAGGGGGGTTCGTCCGAACCCCCCTGGCTACGGGTATGATAGTGACAACCAACCTTGGTTAATTATTTGGACTAGTTCGTAGCAAAACATTAAATCAGCCTTACAAGACGTCATGATTATTTGGACTAATTTCTACGAATGCGTCACAACAAATTAATAAAATAAAACGTCATTATTATTTGGACTAGTTCCTATCGTGCGAAGTCGTCACAGGTAAAATCAGTATACTAGCCTAGCTGAAAAGACGTCATAATTTTTGGACTATATCCTAAAAAAGCGCCACAGCAAAACATTAAGGTAGACAAACAAATGGAAGTTTTTAACGACCTTGACTGGCTATACAGCCCTTGCACGGTCGGAATTAAGGTAGATTAATGGTATATCGCAATCTTGGATTGTACAATCACAGTATAAAATCGGTCTAGTTATTTTCCCAAATCAGCAAATTTGGAAACAGATTTGCAATTAAATGGTTAGACTGTTTATTTATATAAAGAAAACTTGTTGATTTATTGTATTATTCAAAATATTTTAACAAATATCAACCTTTTTGGTTTTTAAAATCATTTTTTTCAAAAGAGTCATTTAAGGGGAGATAACTCTTTTAGTACAAAATTTATACTAGGCTAATAGGGAATTTTTTTATTTTTACTTGTGGCAAGAAAACAAGTTCGGTGACACCATGTTTTCTTTTTATTTTCTTAATACATATCATGAAACCTATCTTCTCACAATTTATTTCAAAATTCTATCTCATAGAATTTTTTTTATGGACTCTTATGTGTTTTTTTCATGAACAAACTAACCAAATTTAGGCAATTTTCAACGACTCATAGCTTGAAAAATAGCACGGTGACCCATACTTTTTATTATATTTTTGAAAAAAGCATAGTAAAATCTTCATTTTGGCAAATTATAAGTAAATTCTGTCTCAAAAAACATTTACTTATGATGTACCAATATTCGAATTTGTGACATCTTGCCTGCTCTTAGTATTTGCAGTCGCCTGAAGATACTATATAGTGCTACTTAAATCATTTTATTTCTCCCAATTTTTTCGCTATAATTATGAAATCTTGAGGCGACTGCGGTATTTGTAACATATTGTAGTTGTGGATTTGTGACTTACATTTAATACACCCCAAAGATAACCTTACTATGCATTATATTGTTCACACTGCCAAGAATCCTATATCAGTTTCAACTGAACAAATCATTATGGCAGATAAAATCTATATTTGACAGAATCATATTTTATATCAACATCCTTAATTGTGACAGGTAAAACACAGGTATAGAAAATCAATACGTTCAAACGTAATACTAAAATATCATAAGTAAAGATATATATACGGATTCCAATATCCAGGTGTAAAGACTTCACAGGTAGAAGTCAGATGAAGAAGATTACAGGTGAAGATGCTACCTGACGTGATTTTATCAGGTAAGAAATAAATATGTTTAATTTATATTTCATACAATTAAGATAGGATAGCCGGCTACATTTAAGTCGATATCTCAATTAATTGCTGATTAATTTTTAAAATGTTTACTGAGTATTGGAAATCATCCTAGAAATACACCTGAAGTAAACGGAATCCGCCAAGTTATGCTTCTGGTATTAAAAAAAATAAGACCTAGTAGTAAACTTAATGTCCATGGGATAAATAGCCATTCTGGTAAAATTGAAATGCAAGGTGTTAGCTAGCTATAAAACCAGTTTTAACTCACCATTTTGTTACAAATGTCTGTATACTAAGTCAGGAATATGACAGTTGTTTTTCATTCGTTCCGTTAATTAATAATGTTTTATTTGTCAGTTTTTAAGGATTTACCTTTTTGAATTTACCTTAGGTATAAGGTGACACTTCCGTAGACGGACTAGATACTACATCAATTTCAACTAGAAAGATAAGTAAATTGACAAAATGTATTTGTTATGATTTTTTAGAATTTATGTATTTGTTATGCATAGATTTCATTCAAAGCGGCAAGTTTCCACAGATAACAAAAAGTAAAATCACAAAAATACTGAACATAGAGGAAAATCTAATCGGAAAGTCCATAATCACATGGTAAAATCAAATAACAAAACACATCAAAAACGAATGGACAAAAGTGGTTTTATAAATGCTTTAGGGGAAATAAAGACTTCGAGTACCAGAGATGTTTTTTTGCTTTGATATTAAATCATCTAAAAACCATCAAAAGTATTCCTTAAACCCCTACTCCCTTTAAAGAAGTGTTATTCTACCAGCTCGTATGACGTCTACCAGGTTTTGGGGAAACAAGTCAGGAAGCAAAATAATCGGAATCATTTAAATAATTGATAACATTAATCTTTGAAATACGACCTCGCGGTTCAGTTTTTAATTTACGGACAAATTTGATTATCAAAATATGAACCTGACCTTATATATTGTCTTACTAATTCTGAACTAGACATTTTAATATACAAAGGTTACTAGTACTCGAGATCGAGAGTTTAGACATTTACCGAAAGACTAATAAAAAACCAAGATCTCGAGTTAGACTTATTTTCAAATATCACTGGTGATCATCAAGATCGAGGGTTTAGACATTTACTCAGAGATAACTTGTAACCATGACCGAGATTTAGACAATTACATAAACATTTACCCAAATGATACTAGTAATCAATATAGAAAAGTAAGACAGTCACCAAAATACTAGTAATCAAGATCGAGATTTCGACATTTACCCAAAGGTTACGAGTAATCATGATAAAGAGTTTAGACATTTACCCTGAGGTTTTTACTTCTGAAGATCGAGAGTGAGACTTATATCCAACAGTTTCTAGTAACCAAGACACTTACTCAAATATTACAAGTTTTCAATGCAAGGTCAATAGTTAAATATTTACCAATAGCTTACTTGTACTTAAGGTGGTACCTAACACTACAAGGAGATAACTCTGTAAAATCAGCTAAACGTTTTAATTACGTTGTGTTGTTAAGGGAATATTAAGCTTCTCAATGATCAAAATAAGTGTTTGTCAAACTGCTATATAACCAATGTAATTTTTCTGATAAAACGGTTGGTTCAAATTTTTTGAAATTCTTATATTTTTGTAAAAGGGTCAAAGTAAATACTTTGTCCAAATTTTGAGAAAAATTAAACGAGCCAAATTAATTTTAGTTAAAGTGTTGGGTACCACCTTAATATCGCCGGAGAGTAAGACATTCACCAAAGGTTACTCGCAATCAATATCGAGAGTTAACATTTACCCAAAAATTACAAGTAAATGTAATCAACATCAGTTAAAGAGCTCTACAGAGTTAATGTCATCCTTGATTACAGTCTGTCATATTTGGTTTTCGTTGTTTTGTCATTAATTAAGCCGTTGGTTTTCACATTATCAATGTCAGAGCTTACAATACGGTTTTAATCTAGCTGTTGAGAAATATACTGTGACATACAGCTGATACATCCACGTCATTTTGGTTTTGGTGGATATATACATGTAGCTATCTCATTCTCAATCATACAATATCTGATATGGTAATCACCTTGTATATTTTTTTTTATATATCAGCAAGTAAAAAGGAAGAATTCAATACTTTGAAAGCTTGATTACTCGATTTCACATATCCGTTCACCCCTATAAATGAAAGACTGAAAGTATACACAAACGAAATATAAATTTCAAAAGTCCTATCTACCTTACAGCTAAAGTATCCCGATACTCACATCAGAATTAAATTGAGATGATCATTTTATCCAAACAAATAAATAAAACTAAATCCATTGTATAAATTCTTGAAAAAAGTCGATTAAAACATTCTGTTAAAATTTAGGTAATCAATGTTTACGAATTTGGTGAGAAAGTATGGTTATATAAAATACAAGTTCGTGGTATTGCTTGTAAACGTATTCAATAGGAGTATGATAATTTAAGGAAGATGTGTCCAGGAGGGGGGAGGTGGTAGTATTTTGGTAATGAGTTTCCTCTTTTAAGTGAATTGTTAATACACCCCTATCGTTTGTCATCATATTTTCTAAACTATAAATAAAACACAATAATTAGTGATCTTTGTACTTCTCTTACCATTGACTTTAAGATCAAATAGATATCACGAACTTCGTGACATATTGTTTCTGTAAATAGCAAAGCTGTATAATTAAGTTATATTGAAAGTTAAGCAGCATTTTAAAGACAGTCGAGTATGAAAGAACACTGTAATGAACTTTCATCACGATTTGATATTGCCCAGAGACGGTATGATAAAGACAATATCTTTGGCCTCTGTGATTCGTAACTCATATGTATTTGAATGCACATTAGGGGAAAACGTAAGAGAGACATCATCTATATATAACAATAGTGATAAAAAAACCTAAACAATAGACAGGTATCTATACAATATATCAAGCTCTTTTTTTTTGTCCCAAATCTTCTAAAGAAATATATAAAATGAAATGAATTTATAAATAAATCTGCATTCAATACCATATTCACCCAATTAAAAAAAGTGAAATAAGTCATTAAGAATTAAAAATCCTCCTTCTGTCTCATGTGCCTTTAGATAAGCATGCAGACATATGTCGTTGCTATATATGTCATATATGAATTGCATCTGACACATTCTAATTTAAAGTCATTTAATTGTAATAAGTAGATTTTACATGTGAAGCTCATGTATAGAGAAATGTTAATTAATTATAAAAAAAGAAAGAGGATGTGGTATGATTGCAATGAAACAAAAAATTAACTCTCCACAAGAGATCAAAATGACACAGAAATTAACAACTATAGGTCACCATACTTAGTATATCAAAATGAAGGGAAATGACGTGTGAATAATCAACAAACGATCGCATCACGATACTATGATAAAAATAACGATTTTGTTCACTATTCCATGACAGCAATCGACGATTTTCTTATGATTTTATGATAGCACTGACAGTTTCGCAGGACACCACCATATCAATGACAATTTACCACAATACCTCAATAGTAATGACGACTTGTCACGATTTCACGATAGCAACTACGATTTCTCACGATACTTCGATAAAAATGACGATTTTTAACCATTCCATGATAAAGATGACGATTTCTCACGACACAGCGACACCAATGACAATTTTTCTCTATAGCACGACAGAAAAGATTTTTTTAATAAGAACGGGATATTGTTGAACTTCAATAAAATTCCAAGTTCAGCTGAGAAGAAAGGGGTATTTTGATTGATTATATACATAGATTGTAAAAAGCAATTATTTTATATATTTGAAATAAATTATAATATGCATTGTTTACCTTATAGTTCGTTAGTGAGGACTGAAAACTACACCAATTATGCCAACAGCAGCATCGAAGAAGAAGACGACCGTTGTAAATAGAGCAGGATCAGAACCACTAGGTAATTATTTTGGTCAAATTTACTGTTTACTCAGCCTCCTACACGCTGTTTGAAAATTTCGCTTGTATGTTTGAAAATGCTGCAATAAGTTGAATGCAAATAATATTTAACACATGTGTTATGCAAGTTGTCTGTCATCGTCGTGTGTAAGACTGCATCCGAGTGCATACTTTTGCCTTTTTATTGATATATTTTTTTGATAATTAGAAAAAAAAACAAATTCCTGTATTTATAGAGAGACGAAATATACCAAAGGGACATTTAAACTCAAACGTCGAAAACAAACTGTACCCATGACAGAAAAAAAGAAGACATAAAAAACAAATAAAGAAAACAAAACATAACTTAAAAATCTAAAGACTTAGTAAAACGAACCCACCAAAAATCGCGGGTGATCTCAGGTGCTCCGGAAGGGTAGGCAGATTTGACACCCGTCGTGTTGCTCATGTAAGAAACAATCCGTTACAAGTCAAATTTAGTTGGTGACATTCGAGGAAATATTTTTTTAATCGTCTTCTAAAATTTAACAAGGTTTAATCACTTTGAAATATTGTTGGACTCTACGTGTAAGGGCGAGTGATTCATGTATGGCGTTATGCCCATTCTATTTTTTGTGCGTTTACACGTTTTGTCAATGATACTACATATCTGTATGTTTCCGGAACTTATTGTAATTACCGTTTTTAGTTATATTGTTCCAGAAGTTATGGGTACCGCTATGTATCTGAATGTATCCGGAACTTATTGTAATTTTCGTTTGTAGTTTCCAAGTTCCAGAAGTTATGAGTACCGTTATGTATCTGAATGTATCAGTAAATAATTTTTATTTTCGTTTTTAGTTACTAGGTTCCAGAAGTTATGGGTGGTGATAAGAAGTGGTTGTTCCTATGTGTTATATTACATGTCTTATATCTACATCTTTAACCCAGTGTATTATATCAGAGAGAAGGAGAAGACGCTATACTACAATGATTATAATGGCAATATACCTTTCAAACCACGATACAAAGAGAGGATTGTCAACCTTTTATACTCAGGTAAGAAGCAGTCATAAGGTACTAAGTTTTCTAATCGAAATACCCTGTTTCAGGAGGGAAGAGAAGGAACAAAATCTTTGCTTTCATTGAAACTCAGGATATCTTTTTTTATCAAAATATAATGAACACAAATTATCCTCCGAAGAAAAAAAACATGACTTATCCAAACAAATGATGAATGGTTTGTGTCTAAATGTATTTCATTGTCTTTGAGTTGTCGCCGTTTTATCGTTTATTACAGTGGTATACCTTTTTAAATATTAAATCAACTATCGTCCAAATGATTGATAAACAATATTTGTAAAAAAGAAAATTCTTCTCCTCAGACAAAATCTCAGACAAAATTGTATATCAAAATTACCGCTTACGTTCCATACTTACGTCATAGATTATTATGAGATTTTATTTGCAATCCATATTAAAGTTAAGTGTATTGGCGATTTTATTAAAAGCTTAAAGCAACGACATTGTCATTTAAATGTCATTTTGTTTTATTTAAGAATAAAACAAAAAATATATATTTATGTAGTAAGAATTTTTAGAGATTAAAAAAATTAATCCACAAATCGTACAAATGATATAAAAAATAAATAAAAAACCGAGTATGATCTCCTCAGTAATATCCTGTCTTTGTTTTGAATCCACGGCAAATTTATCTTATAATTACCTTTTTGCGTCGTAGATAATAATGATGTTATATTTACGATCTATTTTAAATATAAGCTTAAACCATTGGCGATTTAATGAAAAATCAAAAAAAAAAAACAACGATGTGGTATGAAACAAAAAGGTTTAAATGTCATTTGGGTTAATTAAAGAATAAAATCAATTTTACACGCATATTGTCAGAATTTTTATTCACTCGATTAAGTGTTACGCCTAAATATGGCTGTATATGGTTTGTAGTTTAGTCGTAACAGTTGAGTCGCTTTGTATATTTGTAATGTGATATTAGCTGTCTCTTCCGAAAAATGGACCGTGGCAATAGATGTATTTTTATTGCTATCAAGCAAATATAAGCTTGACGGCATGGGGAGGGAAAATATGCTTTAACAACGTAAAGAGGGGCGAAAAATACCAGAGGGACAGTCAAACTCATAGATCGTAAATATACTGACACAAGACACAACATAAAAAACTAAAGACTAAGCAACACGACCCCACCAAAAACTGAGGGTGATCTGAGGTGCTCCGGAAGGGAAAGCAGATCAAGATCCACATGTGACACCCATCGTGTTGCTCATTTTATTACAAACCCGGTAGATAGTCTTATTCGGTAGGTCACATTTTTGAAAAGGGAAAGGGATTGTAGTCACGACATAAGGAACATGTCTGATATCATTGTGAAACAGTTATTCCCTAACGGTCAACCAACTCGTGATGGCGTCCGTAAAATTTACGAAGGGATGATTTAAACTTCAGCATTTGGAACTCTTGATTTGAAAACTTTCTTGTGAGCAGCAACCCTCTACCAAAGAAATCATGATAGGAAATACAAGTCCGGAAATATCGTTTGGGAGATATAAATTATACTTCCAGGAAGAAAGCCGTGACGATATTTTTCGCATTATTCATATAAATATTACTTGCAGCCTTACTTATTTGACAAAAAAAATGCAGTCAAAAGTAGAAACATAAACAAATTCTAAACACAATTTCTTTGTTTTATAGAGTCAAAGCGAAAATTGTCCATTCTGCTTTGGATAAAGACCAAAATTCCAGACCGATCAGTTGAGAATTTTTCATCCTCATGGCACGATGGTATATCACTTTGTGCCTTGCTGGAATCTGTGTTACCCGGATCCTGCCCAGGTTACAAAAACTTAAAAACGCACAATAGAGTTAACAACTGTCGGCTTGGAATTAGACTGGCACAGCAATATCTAAAGATTCCCCAGGTAAGTGAGATGCAGAAACAATGAACTGTTAACGTTATGCATGACTATACATTTTAATGGCGGATGCCTAGGGATTGAACTTCTTAAAAAACGATAACACAAGCATACGTCTGCTGCTTTAAGTCAGGTCTTCGATACCGCTCTAGAAAATTTATATAACAGCACTAGCACACTGTGTAACGAATTCATCTCACTGAAAAAAAAACATAACCCCATATCACTTACCCTATATTAAATATCGTCACACTGTCACTTTTAGCCAATCATATTTTTATAAATGTTTAGGCGGTAAGATCGATATCTTTTCTCGACAATCTTAAATCGGCTAAAATACTTTCACTGGAACATTTATACCTCTCGTATTACGTGCAGCTGCTTAATTTCATTCCATGTCGACAAAGAAAAGCAAACTATTATTATGCATTGAGCGTCTTCACTTTGTGTTATTAAATTTATATGTCTTTTTTGCGTTGTTTCCTATTCATAGATTATCTAGTAACCGCTATATTTGATGTATCTTTTCTTTTAGGATATGGTTACACCAGAAGAAATGGCCATTGCAAACAAACGTACAGAACGTAAAATCTTTAATTTAATTTCTACTATAAAGTGGGCATCTGAAAAGAAATCGAAAAATGAAATCGAGATAACTGGATCCTGTTCAATTAGTAAACCGATTGCCTGCTGTACTGTTAAGGGATCGGGGTTAAAGGCAGGAGTAGTGGGACGTAAGACCAAGTTTACTGTTACCATCTCCAATGTCTTTGGTATGTTCGACATGTATTTACAACTGAAAGGTCCCAGGAATGAAGTATACAGTGAAAAAATTGTTAGTCTTCATCAATCAAGCGAAACTATACTGAACAATAAAAATAAAGTCGTTAAACGTTTAAATCCGGACCAAAAAGTACCTGCTGGAGATACAAAAGTATTAGCCTACTTAGAGGACAGCCATGGCAACACTTACGTAAGATGGAAGAATGTAACACAATATGGTGGCCATGCTGTCTATAACGCATTCGATTTTAATTGCACGTGCAGCAGTGAAGGTTGTTTTGCAATGTCTTTTACACCTGTATCAGCAGGTATTCACACCTTGTCATTACGCTGGCAAGACAAACACGTGGAAGGATCTCCATTTAAAATAAAAGTTTATAAACTTAGTGACGTCAATAGACGAGGAATATCAGAGTCAACCGGAAAACGTCTTTTATTGGATTCACTCTCAATGTCTTTTGATGGAAATAACTTACAGGAACACAATTCTACTCCAGATAAAAGAAAAATAAAAAATGACAGTAAAAGTTGTTCAGAAACAGTCTCTGCATCTCCACAACGCATCCGTAAACAATATACTATAACAAAACGTAGGATTTTGAAGAAAGTCATAGCACGAAATGGAGAAGAAATTATCATAACTGAAAGCCAAACTCCTCCCCTCTCTCGTCAAAGTAGTCTAACCGATATCTCTGATTATACAGATGAAGATGGAAGTTCATATCACAGAACTGCGCATTCTTCGAGGTCGTCTAGTCCTGCTATGCTACGAGCAGCAAAGGACATATCTAATCTGAGACGTCAAAGGTCAAGGTCGTCAAGTCCGAACGTGGAAAAACGAAAAATGAATCTGGAACCAACGATGGCAAGAATTAAGGAGAAATCTGCATATAACGATGTTCCTGGGACTGAATCGTCATTAACATTGAGTTCTGCGACTACTTCAGATCAGGAAAGTAATTCAAACGGAAGTGACGTCAAAAGACCATTTTCAGGATTCGGCAATGAAATAAGCCAGAAATTTCTTGATTGTTGTCTTCAAAGCATGGCTAAGCGGGAATATGGAATTACACGCCAAAATTCAGATAGCGCTATTCCAAAGTTAGGGAATACGGAAAACAAACTACCAGGTAAAGACAAGAGACTTTCAAATATAGTTGTACTTAATCGTTCGTTATCAGAATCAAGTCTAGACAAAGACAAAGTACTGAAAAAACTGTTTGAGTGTGCGCATGGTGATATCATGTCACGTAATCCAGAATCACAAGACCATAATAATGGAAGTCCGAAAGCTTCCCCTAATCTTAAAATGTTACAGTCTAGTAGTTTACGGAAAGCATGTTTCTACATAAGTGGAAAAGCAATCACCACATCACAGAGCTTGGTCTCTTGTGGTAGCATATCGGATTCGATGTCTGGGTCTCGACAAGAATCAAATGCTGAAGTAAGCTTACCGCCAAATTTTATGCGGAATGTAGGATCTAAGTGTTTACTTATGAAAAATGAAGATCATAAATTACATCACACTGACGAATGTAAATATGACAATTCAAATTCACAAACTGATATCAAGGAAACGATGAATTTGACCCTTTCTAATGAAGACGAAACATTAAACAGCGACCTCGATTACCAAAAAAAATGTTCAAATATACATATCTTTCCTAAAGATTTAACAGAAAAAAAGAATAAAGATTTGAAACCTCTAAAGAAATTAAACATCAAAGAAGCCTCCGAAAAATTTGATGTTGAAGGCTGGCTTCAAAGTTCACCACTTATTGAACCCGAAAAATTTGAAATGTATGACGACGAACCAAGGGCCACCATGCAATCCAATGCGTCCTCTTGCATGGTTTCAAACTCTCGACCGATGTATTCGTTTCCGATTTCACATACTAATGATCCTGATAAACAGATTACAGAATATTCTGTTAAATCTGCACCAATGATGATCGAAGCTCCACGTAATACAACAGAAAAAATTATAGCACGACGAACAAGGAGTAATGACATAGATAAGAAGGAAAAGGTTTATTTTCGAAGAACATTTAGCAGTGACTCAAAACGAGGAAACTTACAAAAACAGGCTTCTGTGTTTCCAGATGCAGACAATGACCCTTCGTTGGACGATGTAAGTAGCTTCATATCGAATGATTGCCACAGTTTAGGTTTATCCACACCGAACAATATTCCTGAAGATGAAATAGAAGGTACAAATATTAGAAACGATAACTCTTCAACAAACGATTTATGTAGTACAAACAATAGCATTGAAATAGAAAATACTGACATTTGCAATGATCACTCATCGGTATTTCGGACTATCTCTAATGAGACAAAACAAGTCAAGCCATTTGAGACTCGAGTTGCTATAGTAGTTCCACGGGTTAAATGTGACAAGGGTACAGTTGTGTACGCCAATGATATCGTGGAGGAAACAAAATGGGATTCCGCCTTTGATTACTGTAACATATTTCGACGGAGAATGTGTATGAAAATGGCAGAAACGAACGAACTTAATAACAATGATGATGAATTGATACCATGCATCAATGTCACGAATAGAGGGCGAAGTTTCTCGGTATTTGATACACGAAGTAGGGACAAAAATGTACATGCGTGGATAGAGAAACATCCGCAACTCCGAGTTAATAATGCTCCGATTCGACAATCTACTATAGAAACAACAGACAGTGGCGTTGATGACGATAACGGCATATTGTCAGGACGACGCGCGTCTCTGTACAGCAACTTCCGGTTTACTGGTGATAATCAACATCAAATTCTTTGCAGACGTCCATATAAAGGAAAGATTCCTCTAGATCCGAAACTGACTAAAAGTAGTAGTAAATCAAATGTATATGATCTTGAGACCACAGATAAGTTTGGATATTCTCAAGACGAAGAACAGCAATCACATGTAAATATAGAAATGCCAGAATATTTGATTTCAGATCGACAAAATTTTAATGAGAAATCAAAGCGATATGAAATAGAAAAGAATGACATCATTGAAGATGTAGATTTTAAATCAAAAACAAATGGAAACGGTTCCCAAATTAGCTTTGTTGATACAAACGATAAGGCTGCATATGATGCTAAAGATATAAACAACGTGACTGTTTCGCGCAATGATGAAATGAATTTAGAAGACACAAAACTACGTGCACACTCGGAATATCTGGCAAATATCAACTCAAATGTATCTTTTTCTCAAAAAGCATTACAAACGAAATCCACATCTTCTTCTATCAGTGTGGACGAGTCTTACTATGGATTTGGCGTTACTAAAGACAATAGGACAAATTTACTGTCTCATTTGAACGACTTCAAAAATTTAGATTTGAAAACCCCCCAAAAACACCGAGAAGGACGTGACATCGACGCTATGTATAAAATCAAAATGGCAGATGAGGTATTTACTAATGACTCATGTAGGTCCTTCTCTCCAAAAAGTGAGCACTCTAGTCACAGTCAACGTATATATTCTTCTGACGATTTTTCGGAAATCAGTAATAATAGTTTGGCTAAGGACATTCCGAAAAGATATACCAGCACATTGGAACATCCATTTTTCCTTCAAATTAATGACGTCATTGTAATGGAACGCAGCACGATAGCCTCTTTTGAGCATGATGAAATGTTTTGCAGCGACGGTGAGAACGAGACATTTTCATCTTCTGTTTCGACTGAAGAAGATGATGATTTTGTGTGCAAGGCGGATGGCATTGGACTTATAGAGGGTCATGTCGGAATGAAAAATAATTTTCAGGTAAGAATCGTCTGATCGGGCTAGGGTTATTTTTGTAATACCGTACCTTGTAAATAAACAATGTTGGTCAGCATACGGTTTTCAACAATGAGCTAAATTTAATAACGTATAGTAGGTGAGGTTAAATATGTTTGTGATCTCTAAACTCTGTTCAATCGCTCATCATAAGGACAAACTGTATAGTATCAGATGACTATAATAATCAAATTGTCAAAGACAAAAAACTTACGTAAAGACAACAGATTAAAAATACCGAGCTCAGAGTACTCGCAATTACTGAAAATAATTAAAAACCCATTTTCTTCCATACTAAAATATAAATCAGTACATATTAAACGGATTAAGTGTAAAGACGTCATTAAAAAGTAAAATCACAAAAATACTGAACTCAGAGGAAAATCAATTCGGAAAGTCCATAATCACATGGCAAAATCAAAACACAAAACGTATCAAAAACGAATGGAAAGAACTGTCATATTCCTGACTTGGTACAGGCATTTTCAAATGTTGAAAATGGTGGATTAAACCTGGTTCTATAGCGCTAACCCTCTCACTTTAATGACAGTCTCATCAAATACCGTTATATTTAACAGTTCGCAAAATACATAACCTTGTATAATGGCAATATATAAGTACATCATATCGGTTTGATGTAGGAACATTAGTTTTATAAATGTAAATCAGTACATGTTTATTTATCTTTTAGTTTATGAAACGCCAAATAATTAATATTATTAGCGATTAAACCCACATTCAAGTATCGAACTCAATTATTAAAATGGTTAAAAAGCTCTTCGCATGTCTGGATTTCAAGTGTGTGGCATTTTGCTTTTCTGGAAAAACGATAAAGCGCTTGGACATTTAAAATTAATAGTGCCTTCTTTTCGAATGTTTTTGAGACTGAAATAATTTTTCCATTTATTTTATTGCTTATCACAGAGGAAGCAAATCATATTTTCGAGTTTTTCGTTTGAACCTATCGGGGTTCGATCTCACACTTCCTCGACTATACCGCAGCACTGCCTCGATAATACCACAGCACTGCATTGGTATTGTAAAACAAATGACTTTGTCAATAAACTACAAAACAGAAGAAATTCTTGATTTGAGAGCGAACGACATAACGTTCGATTCATTTGTATTTCTTTATCCGTTAAATGACCTCTAAATTATTTTTCCTGGTGTTGAAAGGTAGAAAGACAACAACATGTTCCTTACGAAGACCTTCCTAGGCAATATTAGTTGATGTGTAGTGTATCCATGCAGCATTCTGATACCTCTGGAAAAGAGTACTAAACATAAGAAAATACTGCAGTTATTCAACACTTTTCATCGATCAGTTTATGCGTGTAAATAAAAAAATAACCTGAGTGAACAAATATATGAGCCAGCATGAAGCTGATACTATTTCTCAACACATGTAAAACGGACAGGATTTTTAACAACATTACAATCGTTTTGTGTATTTTCGGTCATTTTTTAGTCGTTCACTTCATTAAAAGGAAGAATGAAACCAACAAACGGATGTTTTATTTTAAAAAACAAATAGATTCAACATTTTATTTTCTAAGAAGGAAACAGGTTTAAGTCAATTTGAGTCAAGACATTGTTGTACCTTATAACATAGATTAAAGGAATATTAAACAATTATCCGAAGGAGAATACATTCTGTACAATAGTGATCATCATTTGGCTTATTGTCAGAATTTGTAAGAGCGATTGCATTATACATGATGTAAATCCTCCTTTAGAAACACTTCCTTTAAAATGGAGGTAGTATTGCAGTGCTTCAATTATTTGTTTTTCCAAATACGCTTCATTCGATTTGTCAAAAACATTTCTGATTTAATGGTTTTTAAAGGATTTTTTTAAATGTAAAGCAAGTCTCTTTCGTAAAATAATGTCTGAAATATACTGCATGCCTCAACATACTAGTATGTCTTGAAATCTCGGACACTATTTCATTTTTCGTTGAAACGTAACTGATGATATTTCAAACCAATTACTTTTGTAAGAAGTCTTTGAAATAAAATGACATTTGGGGGAAAGAGATAAAGGGATGTAATTAAAATCAAATGTCAACGATTGCAGTCAGTAAATGACCTATCCCAAAAAAACTAAATTTTATTATAGATGATTTTGAATTTTGAATTAACCCATATTATCTTTCCTATTTTAGACGACTTAATGTAGTTTAATAGTCACACACGAGTTATATATATATATAGAAAGCAGTATAACATATTTCATTCTTTGTTTTAATTATCTTGGCTTCAACGCCTACAAAATTATGGACTTACTGTAATAACTATACTAATCATATAGTTTTTATCGCAAAATCAATAAAGTATTGAATTTTCAAACTAATAACTTAGATAACATACATCACGCCGTGTTTTGCGGATGCAATATGTATATGCTTGAAGCTGATAGATATTTCTCCTCACATGCAACAGACAGAATTTTTGCAAACAATACAATTTATGTGTTTTTCTGTCATTTTATAGTCGTATAAGTAAAAAAAGAAGAATGAAACCAACGTAAAGATGTTTTATTAAAACAAATAGATCCAACATTTGATTTTCTAAGAAGGAAAAAGTTTTTCGTTGATTTGAGTAAGGAAATAATTGAACTGTATAACATAGATTAAATGGTTATTGAAATATTATCAGAGGGAGAATACATTCTGTACAATGATGATCATTATTTGAGTTATTGTCAGAATTTGTAAGAGCGATTGAATTGTACATGTTGTAAATCATCCTTTAGGAACACTTCCTTTAAAATGCAGGTAGAAATGCAGTGTTTCTTTTATTAGTTTTCTAAATTCGTTTCATTCAATATGTCAAAAACATTTTTGATTAAATGGTTTTTAAAGTATTCTTTTATAAATGTAAAGCGAGTTTCTTTAGTAAAATAATGACTTAAAAATACAACATGCCATATGTCTTGAAATCTCGGAAAATAGTTGTTTTTCTCGTGAAAACGTGACTGATGGTATTTCAATTTCATTGCTTTTGTAAAATCTCTCCTGTAAGAAGTCTTTGAAATAAAATGACATTTGGATGAAAGAGATAAAGGGGTGTAATTAAAATCAAATGTCAACGATTGCAGTCAGTAAATGACCAATCCCAAAGAAATTAAATTTTATTATAGATGATTTTGAATCAACCCATATAACCTTTCCTATTTTTAGACGACTTAATGTACTTCAATAGTCACACACGAGTTATATATATATATATATATATATATAGAAAGCAGTATCAAAATACTTCATTCTTTGTTTTAATTACCGTGGCTTCAATGCTTACAAAACTATGGATTTACTGTAATAGCTAGGCTAATCATTTAGTTTTTATTACAAAATCAACATAGTGTATTGAATTTTCAAACTAATAACTTAGATAACATACTTCACGCAGATGCAATATATGTACCTGATGTATACTTTTGAATTTTGAAATACTGATGATTTTCTACCTCAGGAATAGATTACATTAGCTGTATTTGGAATAACTCATAACAATTGTGGTTCTAAATGCTCTTCAACTAAGTACTTTTTGGCCTTTTTACTATTTTTATTCGAGCGTCACTGATGAATCATTTGTGGACGAAATGCACGTCAAGCGAAAAACACAAAACTTAATTCTGGTATATATGATGAGTTTATTAGACAGAAACAACCAATTGACAAGAAAACAGACGTGTAAAAGTGAAATTGAGTTTAAGCAACAAAAAAAAGCTACACCCATCAATTGTCAACTTTGCTTGAAGGAATTGAAATCGAAGTTTTCATAATTATTTCTGAACGTATGAACATAGAATTAAAAATATATTATTTTTATGCCCCACCTACGATAGTAGAGGGTCATTATGTTTTCTGGTCTGTGCCTCCGTTCGTCCGTTAGTCCGTTCGTCCGTTCGTCCGTTCGTTCGTCCGTTCGTTCGTCCCGCTTCAGGTTAAAGTTTTTGGTCGAGGTAGTTTTTGGTGAAGTTGAAGTCCAATCAATTTGAAACTTAGAACACATGTTCCCTATGATATGATCTTTCTTATTTTAATGTCAAATTAAAGTATTGACCCCAATTTCATGGTCCACTGAACAAAGAAGAAGGTAGTGTGAAGATCAGGTTAAAGTTTTTGGTCAAGGTAGTTTTTGATGAAGTTGAAGTCCAATCAACTTGAAACTTAGTACACATGTTAACTATGATATGATCTTTCTAATTTTAATGTCAAATTAAAGTATTGACCCCAATTTCACGGTCCAATGGACATGTAAAATGATAGTGCGAGTGGGACATCCGTGTACTATGGACACATTCTTGTTTATGATTTATTGTGTTTTAACGCCAATTTTAAGCACCGCTTTTGGAGTGCCGGGAGAAAATCACATAACCGTCGATAGGAAAACTGACAATTCTAGTCAATTTTAAGATTCGAGTCGAGTACACAAGGGTACCGTTAACATTGGTAATAGAACAAATATAAACATATCCATGACAAAAAAATCAATTCATGAACAACAACAACTCCCCAAAATAATCACAAAAAGCAACGGAACAGGGTTTTTATTGCTGTTGTTAATCTCAAAATCATAGTGATGACTTCAACACGTGGTAAGGTTGTTTGACACTTGTGTACTTTCTGCAATTTGATTTGTTTTGATTATTCTAATACTTACACAGAGTATTCATTTTATTTTCCAGGTCTGGACAAATGCATTGGATAATGGTTCCCTGTCTGTTAACATCTATGGTCCGAGGTCACACAGTGTAGTAGAAACATGTGTCGTGTATACGGGAGATAATCTATATGAAGTCATATATGAGGTCAGACATCCGGGCATTTATATCATCTGTGTCAAATGGTCAGATGAAAATGTACAAAATAGTCCATTCACTTGTAGGATTACATATTGACATCGGTGTATTAGTTTGATCGATGTTGATGGCATAGTTTCTTTATATTATCCATAGCATTCATTTTATTATGATGTGTTCACTTGTGTGCAAGATTATTGCAGAATTATTTTGTTTAGAATGCCAGAAGCTTGAAATTTTTCATTCCAAAGGCAAAGGATCTGGATCTGAGTGATGGAACATAGAATTGTTGGCTTGAAAATTTGCATAACAAATTTTGGTTACATACCAGTAGTTAATTCCACATATTTACATATTAAAATTGAGAATGGAAATGGGGAATGTGTCAAAGAGACAACAACCCGACCAAATAAAAAACAACAGCAGAGGGTCACCAACAGGTCTTCAATGTAGCGAGAAATTCCTGCACCCGGAAGCGTCCTTCAGCTGGCCTCTGAATTGAGTTTCCATCATGAATTCATGTTAAAAAGGAGGAATCATTTGTAAATGTCACGATAAACGATACATGGATGTCGCTCAATACTCAATTCGCCGTTTCAGAATCTAATGCATCCTGGGTAATATTTTCAAAAGCGTACACCAAAGCGTTTTGATTGGTTTAAAACGTTATAAACAATGGAAAATCAACCAATGACGTAACGTTATTTTCACTTTGGGGTACGAACAATGAAATTACCCATGATGCTTTAGATTCTGAAACGGCCAATTATGAAAGGTAAATAACAGGAACATATTATGTTTTATGTATTTAGAAGTGATCCTAATTCCGAACTTTTTTTTGCTCAGACATATCATTGCTTTTTTGTGACAATCAAAAAGACTGTATTTTTCAAAACGTTTTTTTAGTTTAACGTACTTAATGAAATTCTTAATGCATATATATATTTGAATTTAAATTGTACCACAAGAAAGCATATAAGAATCATAACGCGCGCAATTAAAATGTACACACTACTGCCATCTGAATGTTAACTATGACGTTGTTTCATTGACGTTTCTACATATTCGTCCATCATAATATCCTACAGCTAGATATATTTTACAGCTCGTGGTGGGCAACTGAATAATTGCAGTGTTCCGGTACCGATATTTTTAAATTACATGTTAATTCGCTAGGCTGGTGATCAATTTAACGCTCATGTTGTTGATCGCTCATATCCTTTTATGGTTCGCTCAATGTACCCTCTTTTGGATTTTTTTATTATTTACTAGATTTGTCTCTTCCTGATTGTATTACTAGATTGGAACATTTGTTTCCTACGGTCATACTAATTTGAAGTGTAGAGAAATCTATCTACTATAAGACTGTCATTGCAATAAATGCCCTCAGTATATATTCAACTTCGACGACTTTTTTTACGTCGTAGTATTTCAAATGTTTGTACTGGCAACATGAATTTGTTTTAACTATTAGGTATACATTTATCTTGTTGTACACACCATTCTTTTCTATTGCAATGTTATTAAACTTGGCTAACTGAAATTTAAAATCTTACAACAATATATACAGATGTGTTGATACAAACTCACTGTGATAAAATGTTTTTGAGCATTTATATTACTGCAAATGTGATATAATACTGTAACCCAACTTTTTTCCGAGGTACTTTGATTTACATTAAGCCCTTTCTAGCCGACCTTGACGCGAATTGATTGTTGGTTGTTTTTCACCTTTTATATATATTCGCATTCGAATGTCCCCAGTTGGAGATTAATAAAGTAATTGCCGTGTTTCTCCTACCAAAAGTTGCATTTCGCAGGTGATATTGTACTAAATAGAAATTATTGTAATTCTAATCGTGATAATTCTGTCGCATTCATAAAACATAGCATTATATCTATGTGAATTTATAGTATGGTATGAGTTGCATTTCGAAGGTGATATTATGCTAAATAGAAGTTATTGTAATTCTTATCGTGACAATTCAGTCGCATTCATAAAACATAGCATTATATCTGTGTGAATTTATAGTATGGTATGAGATATTTAGGGACGAAATCAAAAGTTCAATGAAGGATAAAAAAAACTTAATTCAAATAGTTTTTTCACTGACCCCCTACCCCCCTATTAACTTAATTTGGGAAAAATTGATTTACCCATATGGATATATGTAAAAATCAATGTCGGATAACCAAATCTTGCAGCAGTTCAACCCCCCTCCCCCCGCACCCCAAACTATTTGAATTAAGTTTGTTTTTATCTTACATTGATCTTTTGATGTCGTCCCTTATTTGTTTTGTTATTGGTTTTGTGCTCAACAAAGTACTCACTCATTCAATAAAATTATTAACAAAATAACCTGCCTTTGACTAACATGTTTTATGGAGAAACATTTTTCCAACCATATTACTGCTTAACCTTTAACTAATCGATTTGTCTGATGGACTATGCTACTTCGAAAGGAGGGTAGTATATCAGACCTAATAATGACTTCACGGTTCAGCTAGCAAGCAAGCTAACCAAAGATATTACCTTTCGCTATACACTCAATGGAATCCGCTGTAAATAATTTGTTTTCTATCACCACATGATCCTTAGAATACTTTAATTTCTAAGAATGTACACCTCTGAGGAGCCAAACATTTTTAGAAATAAACTTTTTTTCTTAGCCTGATTTTTGAGTTTATATGACTTTGAAGAAATAATTGGTGAAAAAAAATCATATGGTGGTGCACTTCCTTTTTTCTACGGGCCTTTAAAAATACCACATTTTGATGATTTTCCCATTTTTCATCAACTTTAACTATTTTTGGGCTATTATCGTGAAAAAAAAGATGAAGTGGACCAATCTTTAAAAATATCTATAGGTAGGTGTTGATATAAGAAAGTGTTATCAGATTTTGATGGTGTTTTTTTTGTGTCAAATTTACCATACTGTCAATTTTGTAAATTTGTGATTGTTCTCAGTTTTAAGAACAAAATGCATATTATTTCAACTTTTGTGTTACAAATGATTGAAAAAAATACACATATATAAGAAATTTGAAAAGACAAAAAAGATTCTTGTAAAATAATATTTTGTTCCCCTCACCCATTTTCTGAAAATTTTGGCTAGAAAGACTGACTTGGTTGGTCGTAAAATTTGAAAATTGGATTACTCAAAAACTATTCATTGTAAGTACACAATTTTTTTCAGAGTGATGTTTGATTATAATATTTTTAAAATTCATTATCATGTATGTATCATGATATTTTCCACTTGTATCCAATGTTTTGGAAGTAATTCCAGAACGAGATTTCAACGAGACTGAAAGTTCAGAAGATTACATCCTTAACGTTGTTAGTTAGAACCCCGCACGTAGGAGGTGCATTCAATTCCAATCTGAAGAAGTGTGAATGTCGGTTACACTGACAAAAGTCAATGTCTCTATACGGGCACCCTGGCTTCTGCCACCAAAAATAAACAAATAGCATAAATTAAGGCAATAGTAGTTTACCGATGTTCAATCGTCATTAATCGGTTTTACTGAAAAAAATAATCCGAGTCACAAACCAAAACGGATGGAACTCGACAAGACTATAAGAGGAAAACAACGGAACAAAAGAAACACAGGTACTAGAACTGGCCTCAAACACAAAAGGTCATTTTTACATTATTTCATTCTGCAGAAAACACATTTACTTGCAAAAGATTTAAGGTGTTGCGTACATAGCAGAAGGCATCACCCTGTCAAAGAACCAGGTTTTTGCTGTACTGTTATATCTACTGTTCCAGGTAAAGGGGGAAGGTTGGGATCCCGCTAACATAATTAACTCTGCCACATTCTGTATGTGCCTGTCACAAGTTATGAGCTCTTGGTTACTTGATGTGTTACATATTTGTTTTGTTTTCAATCTTCATAAATTAGTCCGTAAGTTTTCGCGTTTGAATTTTTTTATATTTGTCATTTAGGGGCCTTTTATAGCTAACTATACGGTATGGGTTTTGCTCATTGTTGAGGGTTTTACGATGACCTGCAGTTGTTAATTTCTGTGTCATTTGGTCTCTAATGAAGAGTTGTCTCACACAACTATATGTCAACTTACGAACTTCAACAATGAGCAAAGCCCATACCGCATAGTCAGCTACTAAAGGCCCAGAAATGGCAATGTAAAACAATTCAAACGAAATACTAACGGCTTAATTAATGTAAAAAAAATAAATATGTGATACGGCAACAAACAACCATTGAATTTCAGGCTCCCGACTTGGAACGGACAACAAATAACAAAAATTGGCGGGGTTAAACATGTTAGTGGGATCCAGCAACCTAGGACAGTGGTGTAACATTTCAACATAAGAACGTACTATAAAATCAGTTGACAAAGTCTGAACTCTTCAGATGGATACAAATAGAAAATGCATCCCAACATTGAAACTATGATTCATGTTTGTTACAAGAGTTTGAACTTAAATAATCTACTGCAAACAGTGTGTCATTGCAAATCCTCTGAATCCACTCAACAGAATTAATTATATGAAACGTTGTAGATAATAGAGACATAATATGAACAGATGCTTATCAACATGAAATTTTAATCATTTGAATTTACTAGGAATTTGGAGTCTTTTAACCCAAAACTGTAGTAAATTTTGAAAGCCTAGTGACAACGTGGGCTTAGTGAGTGTGCTCATAAAGGTTACTGTTTTGCATCTGTCATTATGGGGAACTTGGGCTGATAGCAGATATGTTGAGTCTATTATTAATTATCGGTCGTCCAACTGTCTATATCAATCTGCTCAGCTCTTAATAAAACTTCAAATCACGGCTTTGTGACGTCAAATACGTTGACCTGGCCTTAATAACTTTGACCCGGACATATCAGCGACGTCATAATGTTTGAACCGACGTTGATATATTTGACCCGAACTTATCAAGTCAACTTCCGGTTGCTGGTGAAACTAAGACAATACTTCCAATAGACGTAAATACAGCCCGATAAATCGATTATCAGGTTATCGGCATATTAATATTGTAAAATATCAGCTGCTCGACATAATATGAAGGCTTTTTGATCTCGTTCGCTGCGCTTACTCGACAAAAAGCTTCATATTATGTCTCGTAGCTGATATTTTACGATATCAACATGCAGACAACCTGATAATCGGTACTTATTCACTATTTAAGGTAGCACAATACAAAGATTTTATAACTCAAACTCCCAAGTTTTAAAATGCTGTAACTTTCTTAATAATGCTTGGAAATTTATAAAAGTGGTAGTTATGGATAGCTAACAGATTACTCTTTCAAATTAATGCAATGTTAGTATTATGCAACAATTATGTAACAAATTATAATGTTAACTGTGTCTAAAATATTTTTCACCAAATTTCCACTTTCAATTGAAATTAGCTTCTGCATAGGTATCCCTAGAGGGTTGATTTTATTACATGTTGTTCCTATGGCCATTATCTAAAAAAGGGTGTCTCAGATTTCAGATAGAATGTATAGAACAAATTTTACACCTAATTAAACGTTATCTTCTTTTATGTGGTAAGGATGTTTACACTAATCAGAGATTTATGAGAGAATGGAATACCATAGAGACAATCTGAGACACCCTTTTGAAGCCCATGGTGTGTTGATTAAGATTTCGTTAAAATTTTCTGTATAGTTAAAGAGGTGATAGAGCTAAATTCATTCAAGTGAACTGATCGCGATTTTGCCACTAATTATGTAATAATTGATTACATATTAATTGCATAATAAAAATATTGCATCCATTTAAAAGATCAATCTTTTATCTATCTATATATGGCCAATCAAAATTAATTGATAGATTTTCATCCCCGACCGCCCCTCTAAAATCGTTCCGCCCCGATTTTTTTTATTTTGAAAAATTTACAATTTCCGGATTTGTTCATCTCCGTTTCCGGTAACCGTCAAAAATTTTGTTTCCTTCCAAACTTCCTGTTTCAAATTTCGGTTTTTGTTTTACTTCGAGTAATTAAAAAAGATTCTGCAGCTCTATGATGACAAAATCGTCAAACGAGAATAGAGATTGATTTCAAGGAGAGAATTAATCGGGTTACAAGTAATACGCTGCGTCCAAGATGGCAAATCGCGGCATGACACAAATTTCTGTGATTTAGAAAACTGTGATTTTTTTATTGATGAAATGTTTTTGTGGGAGGAATTTTGGACTGTGAATTATACCCAAATAGCACGAATCGTGGAACACATTCGTACAAAACCGTAACTGTATAAAAAATGATTTTTATTTATGTTAAGATTGAAATATTATGTACGATTCCTTATATATGTATATACATAATATAACTTATTATTACACTTGCATAGTTGAAGAACACGTCATAAGAGGATTTCATAAGAAATAAAAATTAAAAAATAAAATACTCCCACCCGCCCCATTTTTTTTCAAAAGTTTGGATGAAAATCTACTAATTAACTTTAGTTGGCCTATACCTCTTTTATTATTTTTTATGCATTCATAAGAAAGTTTCACCATTTTAAAGGTTAGTGATTGGAAGTAAAAAAATCTTTGTATTGTGCTACCTTAAACTATTTATGGTATATTCATTATATATCGACATCTTGGATTGCACAATTACAGTTCAAAATCGGTCTAATTATTTGCACAAATCTGCAAATTCGGAGACAGATTTGCAATTTTTTTGTTAGACTGTTTATTTATATGAAAAACTTAGTGATTTATTGAATTTTCCAAAATATTTACTTGTAGCAAGAAAACAACTTCGGTGACAGCATTTTCTTTTTCATAAAATATATTTTAAAATCTATTTTCTCATAGATTTCTTTCTATGCACAAAAACATGTTTTTCTTATAGCAAATTTTGGAAATTTTGACGAGTTGCAGCTTAAAAGACAACATGGTGACCCATACTTTTTATTATATTTTTTGAAAAAAAACCAATAAAATCTTCATTTTGGCAAAATACAAGCAAATTCTAGCTGAGGAAATATATACGGATGATATACCTTAAACTCAAACCACTTGGAGATTGCCATGGGCTGTTTACCATTATAGCCATAATTAATGTACATGAAATAAACACATAAGAAATTTTGTGAGTTCAAGGCACTTTTCTGGATTTATATTTCATCAGGAAAGTTAATACCAAAATATTTAAAACCCATCAATGCACCCACCAACTTTAATGTCAGAGATCAAGTGGACATTTTTTGCAAGGGGTCTACTTTCAGAAATCTCTATTTTTGAAATACTTAGTCTTTTTTTACCTTAGGGGTAGATTACCTTAGCTGTATTTGGCATTACTTTTAGGAATTTTTGGTCCTCAACTTCCTACTTAATTCGGACTTTCTTACTTTTTATTTTGAGTGTCATTGACAAGTATTTTGTAAACGAAATGACCGTCTGACACAAATACAAAGTTTCAATCCTCTTATCTATGAAGAGTTTACACACATATTGATCCACAAGGAAGACCAATATCAAAGAACAAAAAAACATAAGTTAGAAAAAAGGTTTGATCTTTGTAAAAATTAAACTTGGTGATAACAAATCACTTTGAGGCATATTGATCATTAGATGTCATCTGTTCTCTCTCTAATTGACATACATCTAACCATCTCTTTGAATCTAAAAGGTTTAAAACATTTACCACTAATAAAAGACTATCAGCTGTTAGCATTAAAACAAAATCAAATTGTAATTTTATGTTGTATTTTAATAACCAACAATAGCATACACATTTTGCATATGTGAACAATATAAAATGATATAAAATGCTCTTACATAATTATAAAGACACAACATATAAAATGGAAGCACACAATTTATAAATGTCTAAAATATGATTTGTCAAACTCATAGCTCTGCATCGACTGCTTTCTGCTTGTAAGTTAAAATAGAATATCAGTTATAAAAAAAATTAAGGGGATTTCTCAGAAAGGAAACTTCACTTTTAAAGCAGCAAAACATAACACAGTATATTGCTGACTTATAGAATTTAAATGGATATAATTATGCATTCTACATCATCTACAAAAGCTAATGCTGATGCAATTTTCTACAATTAAGCAAGATTATTTTCTATTCTAATTGTATGTTAAGTTCTTGTTACATATCATAATTTACTTTTGATAACATCTCTAGATGACAACCTTTTCTATTATTCTCATTGGAATATAGGCTTTCAATCCTTACATTCAGCAACAATTTAATCTTTCGAAGATATCAATCAGTAATATATTAAATAAAAAATCAAAATAATTGACACTTTATATGTAAATTGGAATTTCAGGGAGACAAATTCATTGAGAGCACTGCTCTTATTACCTAATCCCAATTATTTATTACTTGTATATTGTGTATTAATTTACTCTTGTAAAAATACAAGATGAATTCTCAAAACACATCTGGTGTACAAAATTATAAACCCAGTTTTTAACAGAACATATAAAATATTTATATACTCCCACAGTGTAAATATTTCTAAACAAATTTCAACAATGGATATGCATCTGTGCCTGAAAGACATGTTTAAAGATATCTGATTGTTTAAATTCTTGCAGGTAATTTCAATGCATTTTCAGAAAGATATGTTAATGAGGTATTATCATATGACACTTTGCTTTAAGGTGGTACCCAACACTTTCACTAAAATTAATTTGGCTTGTTTAATTTTCATAAAATTTTGACAAAGTATTTATTTTGACCCTTTAACAAAAATATATAAATTTCAAAAATTTTGAACCAACCATTTTATCAGAAAAAAAATTACACTGGTTATATAGCAGATTGACAAACACCAATTTTGATCATTGAGAAGCTTAATATTCCCCTTACAACACAACGTAATTAAAACGTTTAGATGACTTTACAGAGTTATCTCCCTGTAGTCTTAGGTACCACCTTAAACAGACAATGTGAAGTTGGAATTGGAAACATACTAGCTCACAAGATAAGTTATTCTATGGAACCTATCACAATATTCTACACATTAAACTCATTCCAAGCCAACCAGTCAAATATGACTTTTGGCATCATCAGTTTGATTGTTAAATTTTCATTGACTTTTCTGAAAATATCTTTTGTCATTTTTTACAAATTCATTTGCTTAATTATACAATGAATACAGATTTGGTTCATTTTGAATAAATGATAACTAGAGTTCTCAGAAGACTCTCAGTGAGGCAAATCAACATTTCTCAAAAGTTTGGCAAGTCCTAAAAATCAAATTGGTCCATTTTCCAGACATTTTATAGAGCCCCAGCTTAAGGAGGTAGACCTAGGTTAAAGGAAATAACTCTTAAAATCATCAGTACGTTTTTGTCAACCATTTTCAAAAATTTATTCTAAGCTTCTAGGTTACATAGATTATTTTAATCTGTTTCAGGTAAATGCTTAAAATACATTGATGAACTTGACATTTACAAACGCATAACTGATTTACAGAGTTATCTCCCTGAACCAAGGTCTACCCCCTTAAGTTTGATATCAGGTCCATGTTTTACAAAAAAACATCCACTAAAAATTCTTCTCAGGTGACATAAACAATTCCGTAAACTTTGATACATTTTAGATTTACTATGAAAGGCAGGTTAGTACTCATATTGATTCACTACTGAGAAACAGGAATGACAGTACGACAAATAACAACAATCTTATTACGTCAATCACAGGAATGGCTTGAACAATATGTATAACATTATCTTAAATAAGCATAGCTCAAAACTTCAACACTCATGTAAAATCTAATTGAATAATCAATGGAATATGTATCAATGTCTACTTTCAGAAATATTAAAAATGCAAACAACATTTATTTTTCTTGTGATGTTAAAATTACAATGGCAAATATGTGATTAACCATATATGTTTTTTTTAAAAGCTTCATCTATAAATGTTTCATTTGTCTATTAACTTTTTCTTCAAATATGTTTTGCATTAACTGATTTAATTTGTGATGACTTCTTCATACTTTGCTATAAATAAAAATTCCCTCTTTAGAAGTATACACAGATAACTATCAATATTTTTTTTTTTTTTTTTGCCTTTACAATATATAAACATGTCTGGCATAATGGCATAAAACAATTTAAAAATAAGTGGAATATATAACAGCTTAATACAATATAAACATACTAAGCATAATGTCAAAATATTATGTAAATATTAAGTAAGTAATGCCACTTGATATATAAATTTCATACAATAAAATATGTAACAAGGGTGGATGCATACTGTTAAAAAAAGTCATTTGATGAGATATTAATGGTAAAGTATTCAAACAAGTGAGCGGTCATAAACATCAATGAAAAAGACAGCATATAAAAATCACTGACTCTACCAGGAGGTAATTTGTTTTATATGAAAGAGATCTGACTTCAATATCTATTTTTACAAAATTGTGTAATATGAAGAGATATGGCTTCAATGTGTTTTTCTACACATATGTGTGAGATTTGATATGATTGGTGTGTATATAAAAAAAATTGCCTTGTACAGTTGTTTAAACATTTATATTTGCCTGCTTTATTCAGACTTGTTTGTCCCTTAAATATTTGTCAGTTAATTTTTCAATTAAGTCAAATTACATACAATTTATTCATATATTTTAGTATTGAATAATATTGCGGTTAATTTCAAAATGGTAAACAATGTCAAATTTGGTCTTTAAGAAAAAGCTACATTTATTCTATATATTGAAATGAGTGTAAAGGCAATATAAAAAAATATCCAAAATACAACTGCTTACTGTCAAATATTTAAGAAAACTGGGCAAGTAGGAGTATAATTTCTTTAATCTACACTTGTTTTACCTTCAATTTATTGGGGAGATATTGCGACTTTATTAATGCTAATTTTTAACACAATTTATTCAAAAACATGATATACTAAATATGATTGCCATATGATACAAAGGGATTTATAAACAAGATTGTCTTTACATTAAAACGTTTCCCTGTGGCCTGATTGCACATTCTGGTATATCTAAGCTAAATTAGGCAAATACATCAGCAGCGTTAGCATAATAACCTTCACTTAGACAACTAAATATTTTATTAAACCTCTGTTGAAATAGGATTTCTGTTGTATTTAATGTAGTATTTGTAGATTTCAGTTGGAATTGAAGCTTGATGGGTAACTAGACAATTATCATAAAACAGTTTGCTTATAAAAAATACAAACACTCTTGACTATTCAATTATTTGACTTTTTTATTGAAAATTATTTGAACCCTTTGCAAATCTGACTATGAACAGATGGATCTTTTCCCTTTAACCATATGATATCTGTTAAAAGATAACATGAAAAAATCTCATTAGTAACATACACAAACATATATATATAAAACTCCTTTTTTCTTGTTGGAAACTCCATGATATGATCTGTTAATAACATTTAACACAAACATAACAAATTGAGCAATAATAAAACATGTATAAAACTATATAAAATGATAAAAACAATATCTGAACAAAACATATACTGATTACTACATAAGTAGATATTATAACCTTTCTTAATCATGATCCTTGTGAATTTCTAGATCACATCTTCTATCTCATACCAGTGTTGAAAATAAATGCCTTTTAGATCACATTATTGGAATGTAGTTTTATATCTTCATACCCAAAAAAAGAAACAGTAAATTTTCTGAACAGGGCGGGCAGAACATTTTGCCAACATGAGGCCACAGAGACACACCTTTTGTGCACAGGTGGAAAATTCAAAATCCACCTGAACAGTAATACATAGCATTATATCTGTCAGTACATTGACATATTGATAATTTACACAGAGGTACAAATCAATGGAATTCAGGAGTTTTTATTCTCAAAAACAAACGTCCTGGATCATCAATGCCTAAACAAGCTAAGAGTAATCTTAAACACCTGACCATAGATTGGTAAACTAAAAAGTCCAGAACCTGTCACTCCTGTACTAAATTATGAACCCCTGTAATAGTTATCCAAAAGTTCACTCATATCATATATAATAGCTAGGCATTCTATAGTTATATAATAAATTATATTGTAAATATAAACAACTTAAATGTAAAACGCAACATGTAACAAACTCTTGTTCCCACTTTCTCCTGTGAATCACTATTTCAAAATCTAGTGCATTGTGGGTAAATTTTTCAAAACAAAACACCAAAATGTTGTTGATGGCTATCCAGGGCATGAAAAATGCAAGTTCAACCAATAAGGTGATATACATTTTTGGGTTTGAATAAAGAAATCAGCCAATGTCATTTTGATTCTGAAATGGGGAATTTACTTCTACACACAATTTTCTAATTAATTCTGTTGATGTAAATGAGATTATGAAAAGAGAAAATAACAATCAGAAGAGAAAAATATAAAAGTCAGTTTAAAAATGGGCTAAAAAGAATGAAAAATGTCTTCTTAGCATTGGCCATCTAATGGCATGAATGGTATACATTTACATTGGCTATCTTATGGTCTATTTATACAATACTGTGGCCATCTTATGGTCTAAAAAGACATTATTGTAGCCATCTAGTGGTCTACAATACATTTTCTTGGCCTTCTAATGGTCCTCACTACCATGGCCACTTAATGGTCCATACTATGTTAGCCATTTAATGGTCCACACTATCTTGGCCACTTAATTTTTGTTGAACATTATAAGACTAAAAATTATTGTGTTTCTACATTTATACTCCTAAGAGTGAACATTGAACACTAAACTAAATCTTCTAAAGCTTTAATACATTTGCATCAATCTATCCATTGTCAATTTTGGCAAAGGTGTTAATAATTGACCTGTTCTCTCTTCTTAAAGCCTAACATAGATGAGAGGTAAAAACTTTTGCTTTTTCAAGGTATCTCCTACATTGGTCTATTTTGTTTTTGGAAAACATCTAAAAGATTTAAATTTTTCTTGATGTGTTTGTTAAAATATGTGTAGCTACAAATTTTTTCAAGGCATATATTTTTTAGTTACTCAAGAACTGAGAAACAAGTTATTTTGTAGTATTATATAGATGGCCATGGCCATAGGCAGAGTCCAAAATGAAAATCTAGATCTCTTTTAAAGATAATCCTGAAAGGAGTTGAATTATTCATAAGAAATGAGCTGCGTCGGATAGAAATCGACCTTATGCAAACGAAATCAATACCTCTGTTAACCTATTGTGGGTTAAAATAATTTCTACAGAAAGTCTGTAATTGTTCCAAAAGTAGGTTTTCATAAGAAGACAATCCTTTTAAACGGACCAAAATGCAGCTTTTATATCTTAGTTATTCCAAAATCGATTTAAGTCTTAGATATGTATATGTGTACACTTGCATAAGGCCCATTTCTATCCGACGCAGATCAAATGATAAAAGCCAAATACCAAGGATTAAATCCTAATATGATTAATACACATTTACAGCAGATTGTCAATAAAAAATTCTTTTACATATATCTTTCCAAATTAGTGTTAAGCAACATCTTCTAAAAGGCCCAAAAATTATGAGTATAATTTCTTATTGCTTGAAACAATGTAAACTTTGCAAACCCCGAAATCATTTGACAAAACAAATCTGTGTTATCTGTTTCGTGTTGTTTAGATGTGTCTATAATCTTTCTGTTTTAGAGTAAAATATCTGACGTTTAAACATTAATAATTTTCCAAAATCCCAAGAATTTTCTCTGTTGACTTATAGAATATCATAATACTTGAGCTAAAGTTATAAACATTAAGATTTCTCCTCTTCTTCTGCGCCATCTTCAAAGTCTAATGACTTCTCTTCACCTGACCATACTACATCACCAGACAACAGTGACAATGGGAACAGTTTCATCTGGAGAAAATCTTCTAACATCTGAAAATAAATAATCATTACATTGTGAAAAAAGAAAGAATTAATATTTCTCATAATTGTAACTTTATAAAATAAATATTTCCAGAACCATCGCTAGTAGCTAACCAAAGAGATATGAACTTAACAGACATCATAGTACAATGGGAGGTTAATAAAATCACTAAAAACAAGATGTTCCGCAGGGGGCAGCTTTATATGACTCGGAGTTCGAATTCTGAACAGTTGGGGGCAAGTATGGACACAACATTCAATTTTGGACCCTTTAAACCTCAATGTGGACCAATGTGATAACGGGGCCCAAATATGAAAAATCTAAATACATGGTTAGATTCAGCATATATCAAAGAACCCAATATATTCAATTTTATTCAAATCAAACAAAGTTTAATTTTGGACCCCTATTTGGACCAACTTGAAAACTGGGCCTAAAATCAAAAATCTAAATACATGTTTAGATTCAGCATATCAAAGAACCCCAAGGATTCAATTTTCGTTGATATCAACAAAGTTTAATTTTGGACCACGATTTGGACCAACTTGAAAACTGACCCCATAAGCAAAAATCTTAATACATGTTTAGATTCAGCATATCAAAGAACCCCAAGGATTCAATTTTTTTTGAAATCAAACAAAGTTTAATTTTGGACCCCAAATTTGGACCAACTTTAAAACTGGGCCCAAGATCAAAAATCTAATTACATGTTAGATTCAGCATATCAAAGAACCCCAAAAATCAAATTTTTGTTAAAATCAAACTAAGTTTAATTTTGGACACATTGGACCTTAATGTAGACCAATTTCAAAACAAGACCAATAATTAAGATTGTACATACACACTTAGAATCGGCATATCAAAGAACCCCAATTATTCAATTTTTGATGAAATCAAACAAAGTTTAATTTTGGGACCCTTTGGGACCCTTATTCCAAAACTATTGGGACCAAAACTCCAAAAATCAATTCCAACCTTCCTTTTATGGTCATAAACCTTGTGTTTAAATTACATAGATTTCTATTGACTTATACTAAAGTTATGGTGCGAAAACCAAGAAAAATGCTTATTTGGGCCCCTTTTTGGCCCCTTATTCCTAAACTGTTGGGACCAAAACTCCTAAAATCAATCCCAACCTTCCTTTTGTGTTCATAGACCTTGTATTTAAATTTCATAGATTTCTATTTACTTCTACTAAAGTTATTGTGCGAAAACCAAGAAAAATGCTTATTTTTTAGGCCCCTAATTCCTAAACTGTTGGGACCAAAACTTCCAAAATCAATCCCAACCTTCCTTTAGTGGTCATAAACCTTGTGTTTAAATTTCATAGATTTTTATTTACTTAAACTAAAGTTATAGTGCGAAAACCAATGTGTCTTTGTACGACGACGACGACGCCAACGTCGTACCAATATAAGACCGCAAAAAAATTTTGCGGTCGTATAAAAATATGACTAGCAACAGTCACAACAAAGCATCTAAAGAAGAATGTGAAATATGCAATATCGAAAAAAATGAAGAAAACAAGGTATTTTGAGATAAGACACTCAATTTCAATCAAAATGATCTGAAATCACTAATGGAAAAATTGGAAGTATAGTGTGTATAATTTCAATCATATTGCATTCTTTCACTGCTGTGTTGATGGACAAGAGTAACAATGCTTCAATCATATTCAATTTTCAATTTTCCAATCAGCATTGATGATGTCCATACAATAGGAAAATTTTCCTGTTATGTCTGATTCAGGTGTCAAGAATCAAGATATTTCATTATTGTTCATAACATATATTGTTTCCTTTGCATGACATTTAATTTTTTTTTTATTGCTCTTTAAATTGACCTTTAACTACCTTAAAACATGTACATAATCTGCTAATCAGTGAAGGGCATCATTGAATAGTTATTTTTGAAGCAAATAACTTCAACCAAGATGGCCAACATGGCTTAAAATAGAACATAGGGGTTATAAGTTTTGTTTCTTTTTCAAATAACTGGAAAAGTTGATAATAAAAAGAAACTAAAAGCAGTTAATTTGTCCTTTAAGGGACATAACTCTGAAGAAGTCTTATTTATTATCAAATGCCTTGTGAGATTTCATAAAGCAACGAAGCGTTTATTTCTTTTGTTTCCTATTTGAAATGTAGACATTTGTATATCATTTACTAGCTCTTTCCAAGTTCTTAATTGAGTGATGTTCAACACCACTTTCAGTACTTATATGCCATTTTGGTGGCGGGAAGTTTATATTGGTTGAGGAAACTGCTTGCACAAACTTCGATTAAAAAACTGACAATTCTAGTCAATTAAGATTAGAGTCCAGCAAACCTGTTAAGTGTGGGATTTGTTCACCTTGGCATTAACAGGCTAGTTTCAGTAGCTACACTATGTTTACTAAGACCACATTATTCAAGATATAGATGACTTTTATTTTTAAAATATCTCAAAGGAGTTGTTATTAAGAGTCTAAACCTACTTAACAATGGAACATTATTGGTAATTGAAAAGAGAGAAGTGTCAGTCCACATGAGAAATTTCTTGTTTTATTGAGGAAAAATCTATAAAATAGGAAAAATTTCACAACCTTCAACCTTGACCTTTGGTAGAGATATTTTGCAATCACACTGTCTGTCCTATGTCTTAAATAGTTAAATGTCAATGATTTAAATTACAACATAAGTGACACTTTATGAAAAAAGGCTGGATACTAGATGTCATTTTAAAACATTGAACTTTCTTGAATTGAGTTCCCAATGTGATAACAAGCCAATGCAAAGATGAGAAAATAAATGAGACTAAAAAAAGGCTCTTATTAAATTAAAATGTCATCTCTTACAAAATAATCTTTGATGAGGTTAATCATGTCAAATGAGAATTCAAAGTATCAAGATATGATGATTTAATTTTTTGAAACTGTTATAAAATATAAATGGTAGTGTTACACAAATGGATAAAACAAGATATGGGACTGATGGTTAGTGTTTAACCTCACTTTCAGTTCATTTAGCTATACAACAGTGGCCAGTAATGATTGGTAGAGAAAACATGAGTGCCTGAAGGGAGCCCACACTTTTGGCAAGAAAACTGGCATACCTCCTCAATTTAGATTTTCATCATATCAGTCTGTCCTTCAAAGAGGAGTTACAATGCACAGACAGAGATAGGTCAAGGTGATTCCTATATACCCCCACTCCCCCCCCCAAAAAAAAAAATATTTACAGTGGTTTAATAACAAAATAATGCTATCAATTTACTTGATCTTACCTCTTTCAAGTGATCTGTTTTTAGTTCTGGAATGTTATACTGGAACCCAGTCTGTTTTAACTTGGAGCCATCTAAGTTAACATGTTTATTGTAGAGTAGTTCCTAGAAAAGAACAATAAATAGTTTAATGGTATACAAAGAAAGAAGTGGATTCAATTAGCTTTCTTCAATCGTGGGTACACATTTTTTGATGCATTGGGGAAAACTTGCATATTCATGGATATTTGATTTTGTGGCTTTGCCAATGTCTCAAATTCAAGCCTATATTGAATTTGCAATTTGTTAACATTGAAATTCCTTGTTCACCAATACACACAATTGGTATCCAACAAATAGTAATGAATTTACAGTATCAGCTGAATATAAATAGAAAATGACCTGATGTATTTAACAAACACAAGTAATAATCTTTTTTAAACATGGATTATTAATCTGTTTTGTGATTAAAAGTGTCTTTTTATCTTTTATAATTGTTTACATAAAAGGTAAAGGTGAAAATAGACATGTATTAAAGAGCAATAACTCCAATAAAGATGCATCAAACATTTTTTTCTTCAAGACTTAATTATTGATCTTGTCTTGCTGATTATTTATCCATTTTTAAGATTCTAACTATCTATCATGATTTTTACATAAGGCAAAAATGCTAAAATTGGTATAAATCGTGATCATCTACCCAGGGTTCCATGTTCTCTACAGAACTTTATACAGGGTACTAACCTGATCTATAAATGGATTTAATGGAGTGTTCTCTATATTGTCTTTCTGACAGGCATCTACCCAGGGTTCCATGTTATCTACAGAACTATATACAGGGTACTAACCTGATCTATAAATGGATTTAATGGAGTGTTCTCTATATTGTCTTTCTGACAGGCATCTACCCAGGGTTCCATGTTATCTACAGAACTATATACAGGGTACTAACCTGATCTATAAATGGATTTAATGGAGTGTTTTCTATATTGTCTTTCTGACAGGCATCTACCCAGGGTTCCATGTTATCTACAGAATTATATACAGGGTACTAACCTGATCTATAAATGGATTTAATGGAGTGTTTTCTATATTGTCTTTCTGACAGGCATCTACCCAGGGTTCCATGTTATCTACAGAACTATATACAGGGTACTAACCTGATCTATAAATGGATTTAATGGAGTGTTCTCTATATTGTCTTTCTGGCAGGCATCTACCCAGGGTTCCATGTTCTCTACAGAACTATATACAGGATACTAACCTGATCTATAAATGGATTTAATGGAGTGTTTTCTATATTGTCTTTCTGACAGGCATCTACCCAGGGTTCCATGTTCTCTACAGAACTATATACAGGGTACTAACCTGATCTATAAATGGATTTAATGGAGTGTTTTCTATATTGTCTTTCTGGCAGGCATCTACCCAGGGTTCCATGTTCTCTACAGAACTATATACAGGGTACTAACCTGATCTATAAATGGATTTAATGGAGTGTTTTCTATATTGTCTTTCTGACAGGCATCTACCCAGGGTTCCATGTTCTCTACAGAACTATATACAGGGTACTTACCTGATCTATAAATGGATTTAATGGAGTGTTTTCTATATTGTCTTTCTGACAGGCATCTACCCAGGGTTCTATGTTATCTACAGAACTATATACAGGGTACTAACCTGATCTATAAATGGATTTAATGGAGTGTTTTCTATATTGTCTTTCTGACAGGCATCTACCCAGGGTTCCATGTTCTCTACAGAACTATATACAGGGTACTAACCTGATCTATAAATGGATTTAATGGAGTGTTTTCTATATTGTCTTTCTGACAGGCATCTACCCAGGGTTCCATGTTATCTACAGAACTATATACAGGGTACTAACCTGATCTATAAATGGATTTAATGGAGTGTTTTCTATATTGTCTTTCTGACAGGCATCTACCCAGGGTTCCATGTGTTTATCATTTATTTCTTCTACTACGCTAGACATGTTCACCTTAAATTATAACATACAATAACATAATTTTAGGTTAGGGAGCTACCATTTGATTTTTATGGGGGGGGGGGGGGGGGGGGGGGGGGGCTAGGATAAAAAAATTTGTCCTGCATTTTTTTTTTAGCTGTAATCTCTGTCCTGCCTTTTTATTTTTCACTCTGTTCGGTCCTGCCTTTTTTTGTTTTTTAGTTTATCCTGACTTTTTTTACCTAAATTGTCGTCCTGACTTTTTTTTTTTGCAAGTGTCTCATCCTGCCTTTTTTTTTTACTCAAAACTCCTGTCCTGCCTATTTTTTTCAAATTTCCTCCTAGCCCCCCCATAAAAATCAAATGGTAGCTCCCTTACTGTAACGTGTAAACTCCATATGTTCTAAAATCCAAATACTATAAATTCAGAAATTTTCATGGGCATTCTTTTATTGCAATTTATTAACAATGAACAGAAATGAAATATTAAAAATTGTTTCTGTAGTCTGCATACAAATCTATAGAAATTTTATATTTCTTTAAACTTTTAATTTTATATAAACCTAGAAAATAAATCAACAAAAATCAATTTCACACTAATAATAAAGATTCATTCAACAGTATATACAACTAGATGTGTCAAAGCGACATGAATGGCCCCGTCCCAAAAAGTTGAAAAATCTGCAATTTGAATAACACATGTGGACACAAACATGATGGTAGTCTAACAGCTCAAAATCTGAAGGCCTATAGAAAAAAAGTCTGTTTAACTGTGATTTTCAACATTTTATCAAAGTCCAAAGCCTGTAATTTGGGCTAAAATTGGCGGAGTGGAACAACATTTAAACTTGATCTGTAACTCATCATACTTTACTCACATATCAAAATTCAGTCCAATATCAGAAGGCGTTTAGAAAAAAGCCCGTAATTTCGGCAAAAATTAGTGGAGCGGAACAAACTTAAACTTGATCTGTAACTAATCATAGTTAACTCACATATCAAAAATCAGACCAATATCAGAAGGCGTTTAGAAAAAAAGTCTGTATAACTGTGATTTTCAACAATTTATCAAAGTCCAAAGCCAAGGACAAGGACAAGGGTAAAACTATATGGCACCGACAACTTTGTTGCAGGGCCATAACAACAATTTATCAAAGTCAAAAGCCAGTCATTTCAGCAAAAATTAGCAGAGCGGTATGAAACTTAAATTTTACGGACGCCATCACGAGTTGGTTGACCGTTATGGAATAACCGTTTCACAAATGATATCGGATATGTTCCATACGTCGTAACTACCATCCCCTTCCCTTTCATGAATGTGACCTACAGAATTAGATTATTTACCGGATTTGTTATCACATAAGCAACACGATGGGTGCCGCATATGGAGCAGGATCTGCTTACCCTTACGGAGCACCTGAGATCACCCCTAGTTTTTTGGTGGGGTTTGTGTTGTTTATTCTTTAGTTTTCTATGTTGTGTCGTGTGTGCTGTTGTTTGTTTGTCTTTTTCATTTTTAGCCATGACGTTGTCAGTTTGTTTTAGATTTATGAGTTTGACTGTCCCTTTGGTATCTTTCGCCCCTCTTTTAAACTTGATCTGTAACACATCATGGTTTACACTCAAACCAAAAATCAGCCCAATATCTGAAGGAATTTAGAAATAAACTCTGTATAATGGTTTGTTGCGGAATGATGGAGTGACAGAATTACGGAATTACAGAATTTCAGAATTTTGGAATTACGGAATTAAGGAATTGCCGAAATTACAGAATTTCGGACAAGGGTAAAACTATATGACACCGACAACTTTGTAGTGGGGCCATAATAAAAAGATTATAACCGATTAGCTATGTTGATAGCAGCACTGTGTTCATAAATAACAAAGCACAAAACATTTGAAACAATCAAATTTGGACATTGGCATTTGGTGGATTTTTTCTGATCATACAAAATCTCCTTATTTTATGTTGATCAGATCTATATGTAAAACAGCTGTAATGTTTAAATTTCAAATTACAGGAAAACCTGCTATAAAGGTCACCTCTATTAAGCAAATAACTTTCAAGTCAGATAGCCTAGGCCTCTTCTAAGTCCTTCTATAATGTTCCTATCCATTTTGAACCTTTTTTTCAATGTCACATCTATTATAACATCTGTTTTAATGATCTACAGGGCAACATTTATATACAGGTTTAACTGTAAATCAAGTTAACAGTAGACTAGAGACTATTTACCTGAGCTATATTGGATAAAGCTGATCCTACAAAGGAACAATTAATACTGAAGATTTCTGACACCAACTCACTGATTCTTCCTTGAGCTGAAACAAATAATTGACAACAGTTAGGTACAATAAATAATTCATGAGGAGGATGCTGTTGCTGATGATCTCAGAAGATGAGTGTCTAGGTTAAAAGGTTTATCTCTAGACGAGTAGAAATATGCTCAATAAATTGACAACTTCACAAGTATGACTTAGAAATCTGGAATGGGGAAGGCACTTGAACATATTGAAAGGGATTTCCATATATCAAAAATTATATTTTTGTTTATGTTAACTAGACAAACAGATTCTTACATACATTGACATAGATACTCATGGATTATCAATATTAATCAGCTATTCCATTAGAATGTATGTGGGAGGGTAGGAAGGGACTTTCAAAATATCCCTACAACCAAGAACCATTTTTTAGATAAATTGCATAAACATCAGGGCTTTCCATTGAAATGGATGTAGAAGGCTGAATTAAAATTATAGGTGGCTATAACATGCCTTCGGCGAAGCCGGACGCCCACCAAGCTGTAAGCTTGGTGCCTTACGGCAGGGGGTCTGGGGGCCGCTCAAGGCCCCCAGAAGCTCTGGCATAAATAGAGCAAAATCCTGCATTCTCGCAATCTCCTGGCACCTAATTTAATCTTTCAAATGACCATTTTTTATGTATGAAATTAAAGAAAGAAAAAAAAAAAACTCAAAGAAATTTCATTTTTTTTTATGTCAGTTTTTTATTTTCATTACCTTATGCTTAAAATTCATTTACTTTTAAAGGAGTTTTATTTAAATAATCATCCGGTTTGTTAGAAATCTTGATCGATTTATTTTGCATAACTACGTGCATTTGTAAACAAATGACCCCCCTTTTCTCTCTAAAGACTGTTACGCGTATTTAAATCATACAATTATTTCTCAAGCATTGACAGAAAATTGATATATACTCTGATTTTCTCTTTTTTTTGTAAACTGTTCAATAAGTCGGATACATAAATCATTTGGAAATGTTATTTATTTGAGGTCGAGTCGCGACAATATTCTACTTTCGTTTTTGACCTTGATTCTCTGAACACCACGTGGGCTTTGAAAAATGAACTTCAAAAGATACTGTTTTCCAGATTCTGAACAATATGATCTACTACACTTTCTTTAATTTGACTAATATTATTCCATAACATAAGATTGTCATCCTATCTGATTGTTTTCACGTTTTTTAAAAAAGCCAAAAAAAGCCAACGAGTTAATGACCATCGGAACGTCTCTATTGTTATCGTTCAATGACCACCGGAACGTCTCTCTTGTTATCTTTGAAAAGAAACGATGCATTCTGACTTTAAATAGCCAACCAATCAGTGACCTGAATTCATGTGAACTATATTTAGCCCAAGGTAAACATTGACTTTTCATCCTTGTTTATCGTGACCGCGACTTAGCGACAATATACGTCTCTCGGCTGCCTGTAAACATTTGAAAAAGATATTTTTTTCTTTTTGAATTTATATTTTTGGCAGTGAAGTAGCCGGCACTTGAAGCCACCGTAAGCGGCGGATTTCCGCCGGCTACCGGCTTCAATGGAAAGCCCTGAAACATGATAAAGGTAATAACGCATACTGAAAAAAAGACCCATGACCTACATTCAACAATTGAACTTCCCTTCCTACCCTCCCACAAACATTTTAATGGAATAGCCCTAATTAAATAATCAAATTTCAAAGTCTTGGATGAACTAGTACTTACTAGTATTGCCTTCATCCACTACATTATACAATTCCCTGTTCTGGCCATGCAGACAAAGATGCCAGACAGCTCGACAGACATCATCTACATGCACTGTATTCATCTTTAAATCCTTGGTCCATAGCATCTTCATCTTCTGTCGGATGTATTTGTATATAGCACCGATTAGTAATCTAGGAGCTATCAAAATAAAAGGAAAATTACTTTAAAAGGATGTTCCATTTAAACATACATAGTACACAGGGATGGTGAAAATTTAGAAAGTTACTTGCATTTCCTCTGTATTCAACACCCACTTACAGGATTTTAAAGAGCCTTTCCTAGGATACATGTAAAAAAAACGCCTTTTAGATTGATATATATATTTATATATCTATATATATATATATGCTATATCTATTCACTTTTAAAATACAATAAATTACATAAATATTCTGAAAAATTGTTTTGAAGGCCTTACTTTGCCTTATTTTGCTCACATCCACTTCATTTGAACTATGGTGGATAGTTGTCTTATTGGTAATCATACCACATCTCCTTATTTCTTTAATAATGGTAGTAAATAATATACAGTTTGTGAAAAAGTTGTGGGCTTGTAGTAAATTTGAAGAATACTCTCTAAATAAATTATATTCAATAAGGAAGAACAGAATTCACACCAAAGATTGGTAGCACAATGGCTTATTCCACCAATAAAAACTGCAGGTTTGACTGTATGTAATATTGATTATTGCCATTTCAGAAAAACGTTGCATACAATTTCACAATGAACTCCTGACTGCCTGGGCAACTACAATGAGACCACCAAAGCATTTTTTTTTTGTATCATGGGGGTCTCATTGGGGGGTTCCGATCCTGGATCACGCTTACTGTTTTGTCAGATTCCTGTATCCCTCTTACACTATGTACGTAAGCAATTCTCATTTTTTTGTCATTTCCCAGGTCCCGCTAGACCTAATTTCCCATTTTTAGGACACAATAATTTGACTTTCCCCGTGTCACGCTTACCAAAAATCGGCAATCCCGCGTCATGCTTAGACTTCAATGAGACCCACTACAATTTTATACAATGAACTCCTGACTGCCTGAGCAAACTACAATGTGACCACCAAAGCATTTTTGTTTATCATAACCACAGCATGCTTTGTGATTATAACTTACTTAAGCTATTTCTATCACCAATACCATACACTATAGCAGGTCGGATAATTACAAAATTCAGATCTGGAATGTTTTGAAGATGATTTTCTACTAATAATTTGTGTTTGGCAAGTTTGGTCCATGGAGAGCATTTGCAGTCTTCTTTACAAGGTTTCTGTAAAAACAAAAAAAACGTGAGATTAAAATTACTTCATTACAGGACACCATTAAAAAATGATACTTTGTTTGATGTCTATCCATGCCTTGAAGGGTTGGGTAGGAAGGAAGAGATTTTTTTGGTCTACAACATGAGTTTAAAAAAGAAATATGAAACAATGTGTTATAAATTTTGTTCAGGTGAGCTGCATTTCAGGTGGATAGGTATACAACATCAAACAATTCAAATCTTATTTTTGGCCTCAATCATGTCCTTTGATTTACTTTTACCATTTTTTCACATGGTGTTATCTTTATTAGGTATCTTCTGTCCCTTTTTTTTCTACTCTTCTTTAAATCTTTTACATTTTTTCATTCTGTTGTTGATATTTATAGATTATCGGTGATCATCTCAACGAGATTGATTTTCTCGCTTGAGGACGACGAAAGCGAGAAAGGCAATCGAGTTGAGATGAACAACAATAATCTTTTTATCACTATTTTAACTATGAGGACGTTGTCAATTTCATGTCAATTTCGTTAGCAATGCCACGTGCATGCTTAGTTTCTAGTGATAATTTTTCATCTCACAAGCGAGAAGCATGATATGAAAATTATCACAAAAAAAAGATCAAAGGAAAAATGCACAAAATAGCGATAATGTTAGTTTATTTGTTGTTTTTTATAACTGTGGTGTACCTTCAAAAGCCTGTTTTTGGATGAACTAAACCCTCTAATCAGTAATTCAAACTAGATCTTTTTGTAATGATTGATTGTTTGTTGCTTAATGTCCAGTGGCAAATTATTCATGTATATTCAGGACGAAAATCTCTTTGTAGGTACTGCATCTATTCTTTCAGTTATTCATAGGGTTACAAGGCTTAAACCATTACATGTGGAAGGTAGGAAGAGCATTTTTATATTTTGACATTAGTAGTTAGTCATTTGTTTTCGTGTATTCATTATTTTTTGTTGGATACCAATTTTCATGGTTTTCGTGGATACAGGTGAACCACAAATTCAAATGTTCAACAAATTACAAACTTTCTTTATTCTTTGTGTGCGGCATTTGGAAAAACCAGGATATCATACATCCATTATAATGCAAGTTTTCCCCAATCCACCAAAAGTAAAACCCACGAAAATAAATGAATCCACAGTATGCAAAATTATTTCAAAATGATGCGGTTTGTGCTGTTCTACTCTACCACATCCATTTTAATGAACTAGCCATAATACAATCCTACCTTTTCTGAAGAATTCATCTGACCAGCAGAAAATTCTATATATCTTTTAATATTACGTCTGGCTGCTTCTTGGGCACAGTTATCACTTAAACTGACCACGCCTTCTTGATATACCTGTAAATATAATAAAAACGTCAGAACTTAATTTGACCACACCTTCTTGATATATCTGTAAATAATAATAATAAAAACGTCAGAACTTAATTTTGCATGACCTTTTTATATTACAGTGCCCATTAAAGTGTAGTTTTCATAAAATTGCTAAGTGAGTCTTGTACTTTATAGTGCAGAGTACCATTACACCATGCTTCACTCATTTTAAAAGATCATAATTCATTGGTCAACATCAAAATTTCAACCAATCAGTTTCAAGAGCTACGAAACCTTAAAAAGTTTGACTATTGTTTTTCCGTTGGTTTTTAATCCTAATCTTGTATATAATCATAAAATCACGATGAACTTTTGTTATGTTTCTATTCCAGGTCAAGAGTCTTAAATTCATTAGTTGTTGTTGATTCTTTTCTGTCCTACCATGCATACATTTGAATTTGAATTTCTTAAATAATATTGTTATAAATGATTTTTATTTATTTATTATTTTTTTTAAAGTGATTTTTATTTACTTGAAGAAGCTAAAAAAAATATACCCATATCAGTTAATTATAATGTTTGAATAATCTCCCCTTAATTTTCTCAAAAATTCACTTGTATAAGTAAATTTTTCTTACAATCCCACAAAAATTTTCAAGTTTTGACATGTAAAATCATGCCTTTATTGATTTTTCCCAGTTTAGCTCATAATTTTTTATTTGAGTTCAATGTTTCATCTCAATAATTCAACAGAGAAACTGATTGTGCAGCCTTCAAAAATTGACCCTTGGGGGCTTGTAAATGGTCAGTGTTCTGAAGATAACAGACAAATGGGATTTTCATTGTCCATGAAATTACACTTAAATGATAAATAAAGACATCTGCAAAGGGCAGACAATTTAAAATTCTATTAGAGCAAAGAAATCATAAGAATTCAAGAAAAGAAGAAAGGATGACTTTTTAACTTATGCAAGTAAAAAAATCTGAATGTCTAAGGGACGTAACTAAGCCATTTTTTTAAACCTAATATATAAGTAAATAAAAGTCGCTTGTACAAGTATCCTACAAATGAACTTATATGTGTATATTTATTTTTATTTTCTCAAGTAAATGAAAATTACTTGTATAAGTAGTACCCCTGACTGCCATATTTTTCATGTCAGCAGCTTTTTCAGTCGCCTATACTGTGTCCGTTTTTTCCATTGCTGAGGCCATTGGCACACAAGTGGTCATTGGTGACTTACAGTTGTTATTTCTAAGTGTTTTGGTCTCTAGTTGATATTTGTCTCATTGGCAATCTTTTCACATCTTCTTATACTTTTTTTTATATTCCAATTGTTTTTATTAAACATAATATAAAACCTACAGGTTCAGTTTGTCCATATTTAGTTTCAGCCTAAAGTACATTGGTTGGAGTTGGTTAATGTCTGTCATATAATTGGTTTAATTTTAAATTACAGTTTTAAATTAAGGGGGTTCGTGGGTCTAAATCATTTATATAGGATTTCTCTATATTTTTCTATAAATGAACTTTATCTTAAAGTTAACAGAAAAATAAAATAAAAAAGTGCGGTCACCGTTCATTTGCGCTCACAATCTGCCTTCGAAAGAAGCATACATTTCTGTAAAGGTGTTTTTTTTCTGTTGAAGTAATAGGAGAAATAAAGGTAATATCGAAAAAAAAGAAAGAAATTTATAACAGAAATCGTTCAAATTTTACAATAATTTTGTTTAAGTACAGCTTATATGGAAATTATATAAAAAAAATATAGGTCACCGATGCGTTAAAAAAGATATTTCAATTTTAAAGCCAAAAAATGGCATTTTTCCACCAAAGGGAGATAATTTGGAACTTTTTCAATGATGTATACATTTTAAAAGTCATCTGGGGCCAACACAAATTGTTTGTTTTGAATGATTTTTATACCATATGATAAGTAACAGCTTCAAAAGGTAACAAATAAAAATTTGAAATGAAAACAAATGTTTATTTTTTTTCTGAAATTTTTATACCCTCGAGCCTCCTTAATGTGTTACTTATTATCTTTTTAATTAGTTTATATCTGGGCCTTTTATAGCCGAAAATACAGTAGGCATTTTGCTCATTGTTGAAAGCATATATATTTTACCAGATCTTCTTATTTTTATATTTCAATTGTTTTTCTTAAACATGATGTAAACCTACCGGTTCCGTCTGTCCATATTTCGTTTCAGCAGCCAGATTAATCACATAATCATACTCTCCGTCAAGGTCTGCGAAAGCATTCTCTACTGACTCTGTAATCAATTATCATAAATAATGTCATCACGATCAAATTAACAAAACTTAGTAAATACAATTAAAAGAAAATGTCTGCATGATCTGTTTTCGTTTAACTTTAGCGATTAAATCATTTTTGCAAACACTGCTTACGACTAAACACCACTTTGATAGGTTCTTCTGAGGAACATTTTACTTGCATTGGGGGATCCAGGTGGGGGTCCAGGGGTTGGAACCCCCCTTTTTTTTGACGATCAATGCATTTGAATGGGAGCATATAGTTGGAACCCCCCCCCTTTACTCTGGGTTGGGAACCCCACCTTTTCAAAATGGCTGGATCCCCCCCTGACTTGCAATTAGCAATAAACTGGCTGTTTGTTTATCCCTCATTGTTTGGGTTCATGTTCCTAAATCCTAAGTTTTATGCGTAGTACCTTGTGGACTGTATCCTAATTTTTATGTGTAGGACTAGTACTTTGTGGACTGTAATGTCTATTTTGTTTGTTTTTGTTTTTGACCATTTGTTTCACTTTCAATTATGATTTTGATTGTCCCAATTATACAATTCTATCTTTCCTCTCTTTTTCTGGTTTATTTAAAATAGTTTGAAATTATTCTGCTTTCAAATCAATATCAAGACTTTATATGTATACATGTTTATTTTTATGAAATTTTTTTATTACATGTTTTCTTTTTTGTGTTTACCTCATATTTCCTTTTATTCACTGTAACTTGTGTGTGCATTAATCATTGAACACAAATGCATGACACGGGTTATGTTCTTCTCATATATGTTATGATGGTATGATACTAAACCCCTAACGGGAAGGATTGTGCCTGATGTTCATATGATGAAATCATAATCTTTCAGTCAGTTTAATTGAAGTCTGGAGCTGGCATGTCAGTTAACTGCTAGTAGTCTGTTGTTATTTATGGATTATTGTCATTTTGTTTATTTTCTTTGGTTACATCTTCTGACATCAGACTCAGACTTCTCTTGAACTGAATTTTAATGTGCGTATTGTTATGCATTTACTTTTCTACATTGGCTAGAGGTATAGGGGGAGGGTTGAGATCTCATAAACATGTTTAACCCCGCCGCATTTTTGCGCCTGTCCGAAGTCAGGAGCCTCTGGCCTTTGTTAGTCTTGTATTATTTTAATTTTAGTTTCTTGTGTACAATTTGGAAATTAGTATGGCGTTCATTATCACTGAACTAATATATATTTGTTTAGGGGCAAGCTGAAGGACGCCTCCGGGTGCGGGAATGTCTCGCTACATTGAAGACCTGTTAGTGACCTTCTGCTGTTGTTTTTTCTATGGTCGGGTTGTTGTCTCTTTGACACATTCCCCATTTCCATTCTCAATTTTAATATTAATGTTGCCAAATTTGAAATGCCAGTTGGTATTTTAGCGAAGCATGTCCTGTTGCATTTTCATAGTAATTTAAAACCAGGTGCTCCGCAGGGCGCAGCTTTATACGACCGCAGAGGTCGAACCCTGAACAGTTGGGGCAAGTATGGACAAAACATTCAAGCCTGATACAGCTCTGAATTTGGATTGTGATCAAATTTTTGACATTACATGGTGTTTTTTTTACACAAAACAAATGTCAAGATTTTACAATTTAATTAAAGATTTCTTCTTCAAACTTTTTAAATCTAAAATTAAATAGTTGACACAGCATAGGTTTCTGACACAGAATGAATGTGGTCTAATGAACTTAAAAAGGTTTTTTTTTGCCTTTGAGTAATTCACTATGCTGTTGAATATTAATCCTCTCAAAAAAATGTTTGAAGAAATTTTCTTTTTATTTATGAAATCTGAAATGAGAAAAATTTAACCCCCCCCCCCCTTTTTCACATCCCTGTTTCCCTTTTTCCAAAACTGATATCAATTCAAATTTCTAATGGAGTTTGCAACAATAACTACTCTTTTAAATACATCATAAAATATTAAAATGCAAAATAAAGTGCTTGTTATCACTGAATGGTAAAGACTGGTTGGTAGTAAAAGTGAATATACATTGTTTATTGTATAAAACAATAAAAAAAACTTCATCAGCAACATTTTATATTGGCAAATTTCCAATGAAGTTATTCATTGTTATTTACATAAAGTTATTGGCAAATAAAAATAGAAAATGACATCATAGTCATGTCTGGCAAATGTCCAACATACATTATCTAAAAACATTTTAGATAAGATAGGGAAAAAAGCTTCATCAGCAACATTTTATATTGGCAAATTTCCAATGAAGTTATTTACATAAAGTTATTGGCAAATAAAAATAGAAAATGACATCATAGTCATGTCTGGCAAATTTCCAACATATATTATCAACTACTATTCTATACAAAGAAAGATAACTCCAATTGAAAATTAATTGCTATTGCACAATATTGTGCAATTAGATATTTATTGCTATTGTGCAATACTGTGCAACTGAAAATTAATTGCTATTGCACAATACTTGATATGGAATCCTGATTTGGACCAACTTGAAAACTGGGCCCAAAATCAAAAATCAAAGTACATATTTAAATAAAGCATATCAAATAAGCCCAAGAATTTAATTTTTGTTAAAATCAAACTTAGTTTAATTTTGGACCCTTTGGACCTTAATGTAGACCAATTTGAAAACTGGACCAAAAATTAAGAATCTACATACACAGTTAGATTTGGAATATCAAAGAACCCATTTATTCAATTTTTGATGAAATCAAACAAAGTTTAATTTTGGACCCCCATTTGGACCAACTTGAAAACTAGGCCAATAATTAGAAATCTAAGTACATTTTTAAATTCAGCATATCAAAGAAGCCCAAGGATTCAATTTTTGTTAAAATCAAACTAAGTTTAATTTTGGACCCTTTGGACCTTAATGTAGACCAATTTGAAAACGGGACCAAAAATTAAGAATCTACATACATAGTTAGATTCGGCATATCAAAGAACCCCAATTATTCAATTTTTGATGAAATCACACAAAGTTCAATTTTGGGACCCTTTGGGCCCTTTATTCCTAAACTGTTAGGACCAAAACTCCCAAAATCAAACCCAACCTTCCTTTTGTGGTCATAAACCTTGTGTTAAAATTTCATTGATTTCTATTTACTTATACTAAAGTTATTGTGCGAAAACCAAGAATAATGCTTATTTGGGCCCTTTTTTGGCCCTTAATTCCTAAACTGTTGGAACCAAATCTCCCAAAATCAATGCCAACCTTCCTTTTGTGGTCATAAACCTTGTGTCAAAATTTCATAGATTTCTATTCACTTAAACTAAAGTTATAGTGCGAAAACCAAGAAAATGCTTATTTGGGCCCTTTTTGGCCCCTAATTCCTAAAATGTTGGGACCAAAACTCCCAAAATCAATCCCAACCTTCTTTTTGTGGTCATAAACCTTGTGTTAAAATTTCATTGATTTCTATTCACTTTTACTAAAGTTAGAGTGCGAAAACTAAAAGTATTCGGACGATGACGACGACGCAACGACGCCAACGTGATAGCAATATACGACCAAAAAATTAAAATTTTTGCGGTCGTATAAAAATTGAAAATATTTGTAAATGTACATTAAATCTACTTACTTGGGTTTATAAGATTGCAATGTTTGAATTCTACTTCAGGCAGAGCAAATATCTCCTTCAAAAGACATACATATATATCATACTTAATCAAGTAAATTTTCTGTATGGATGAAACCTTTTTTCTTTTATTTCGTAATTTCTTTTACTGAATTACATATTGCGTTGTGACAGACTTTGACTTATTACAATAAATAGCTAAAAAATTAATGAATTTAAAAATAATGTCAGAGAAACATTAAAATAATGCCAAGGTAATATGACCCTTGTTACAATCAATGTTTTATAAAATTTAGTTTGTTTATTTAATAATGTTATTCCTTTTGTCTACTGAAAACACAGAATAAAGTGTTGAAATACTGAAAAGTTATAAAATGATAAAGTGTGGCCTAGCCTTAAATGTGACAAGAACTTAGGGATGCCATTGAAGATGGAACTATTGCAATTCTCAGACTGATATGCTAAACAATTATTTTATACAGCTTTTCTTTCATATGACAAGGAAAAAAATATTTCTTCAGGCAAATAGAATCCAACTAAATTTCATAGAATTTAGCCTCGGGTCTGTAGTTTTAAAAGTTAAATGTAAATACTAGACTAACCTTGTGTCTTGGACTAAGCCATGCCATGGGAGGTGGCACTTTGTCAGCTACTCTCACCTACAAAATTTACATATAAATGTAGACAAAATAATATAATAAAAAAAAATGCAACATTGAAGAAGAGAAACATGTTTGCATTCTGCCAGAAAGTCGCCAAATTACATTTGTGTAACTGAATTAACTTACAATTGAAAATACATTGTAATTGGCTTTTCATCTCATATGCATTTAATATCATGAATAAACATGTATTAATTGTTTTAAACTTTAAACAATTGGACAGTGGTTAGTGTGCATCAAATAGATATTATATATATGTATGTATGGAAGAATTAAATATGTGTTACTATGTTATGATAATATGAGTTGAAATACTGGTTGGTTTTTGTTTTTTGTTATGTGATTTCCAGATATTGTTAGAGTATGCCACTATATATATTATGATATGAGTACATGTATGAATAGAATGATTAGATTGCATAAATAATAATTATAATCGTTTAATACCAATTTAATCATTTATGAATATAAGTCAATGATTTTTTATATTTATTTTATTTTATTTATTTTTTGTTTGTTTGTTTTTTGTACTTTTTGTTTTTGTATTGTTCTTTTTTTTGTTTGTTTTTAGTTTAGTTTTTTGTATTTTTGTATTTTTTTTTTTGGGGGGGGGGGGTTTATTTGGTATAGGGAGGGGGATGTTTATAAGCACTGACACTGACAGGTCAAAATGAATAAACTTGTATTGTATTCTTCTTTATAAAAAAAAAATGCATATAGATATTGTATGAGATGAAGAAATACCAAATAAAGAATTATAAAAAAAAATTGTTTTAAACTTGAATTTTGTAACTAACTATTTTATACCACCTAATTATGAATACTGGCATTTGTATAATTATTGAATATTTTTAGCAAAATCAGAGATTACTATTGAGTGGAAGTAGTGGGCTGTTTGAGATAGCGAATGGAAATGTCAAAATCCACTAGGGCAGCGGTGTACAGATAGGTTTTCAATGATGAGCTTGAGTTATTTCCCTTGGCCATTTATTTGACTCACCACATGAACACATGAAACATACCTTACAAACAAGTCTGATGAAAGAGACTTACTAGATCGCAGTGAAGAATTAAGCAAGGTTAAAGGAAATAAACAACGTTCAAAAGAAAACTTTTTCTCAGGTCTAGTGGTCAGTATAACTAGCTGAATTTGGCTAATTTACATGACTTATGAAGGAATTTATGCACTTAGACCTCAAAGATAATGTCATAAGGGAAGTAACTTTGCACACACTGTGTCAATCAAATTCTATCTATTTAGTTTAGTAATGAGGGTTTAGTTTAAGTACATAATATACCTACTTTGCTTATGAGATTATTTTTCACCAAGTATGACACCAGATTTCTTCCTATAAATCCTGTACCTACAACATATAAAAAATATAATATCTCTCAACATGCTCAATACTGTATTATTTTTTTCTCGATCTTCTTTATTTAAGCAACTAATGAGTTTGTAAGTAAATATAAATGATTTTGAATAAATATATTGTCTTGTATTATAAACCACATCAAAAGAGTACAAACATTTTGACAAAAGGAATTCACAATATAGAGAAAATAAATTGCAACAAGTGGGTTAAGAGTTCCAAACAAAACATGAAGGCTGTTATTTGGCACCAGAACTTCAGAAGCGACAAAGCAGAGTTGAGTTTGTGCCAATAAAATATTTGTTTTTGTATATTTGTATTTGTATTTGCAAACTTTACAAACGTATGTTAGAAACAAACAATTTAAACGTGTGAGCACTGAACCCTTTATATCATTTGTGTAAGAAAGAAATGCACTCATAATATCTTCCATCTCAGATAAACATATTTGTTTATGTCTTAAAGTTTAATAGTACAGTCCAAAGGGGGATTTAGAGCAGCCCCCAGCCTCCCTCCTTTTATCTGGTAAAAATTTTACAGGGGTGCCGCCCTCTTAGGAAGTCAAAAGGCTCACGGTCATAAAACTTTCGAGCATGATTTTTGTACTCAGACTTGAAAATCAACCAAACAAATTGCTGGATTTCATGTTTCGAGCATGATTTTTGTGCTCCGAGCACTGAGCAAAGTTTTATGGGCTGTTGAAAATTTTTGTATCCTCCACTTTTTATTTTTTTATAAATATTTCTGAAATTCTGTATCCTAGTAGGGGGTGATCCAGAACTTTTCATAAAGGGGGGGCTGACTGACTTAAAGGGGAGGGGGACTCCAGTGATGCTTCAGTTTTTCCCTATATAATCATCCAATTTTTACCCAAGAAAAGGTGGAGGCTCTGACGATACATGACATGTACATCTACTACATGCATGACATGTATGATGTCTTGTCCATTTTTTAGCCCAGACTTTACATTTTTGATTGCCATACTTAGAGAATATTGATTGAGTCTTTATATATATAATAGTAGGTTAACTGTAAGGATTATTTTCATTTTGTTATCAGTTTTATAGTCAAATATTCATACCACCCAGGATTAAAACTCGTGGACGGACACTGGCTTCCGCCATTTTTAAAGATTGTGAATCATGTGGATCATGTGACCTACAAGGGATTGCAACTCTACTCGCGCGAAATTTACGAACGGAATACATTAATTGTTATTAATTTATTTATTATGACTGTAATATGTTGCATTCCGAAATTGACATATTTGACCTAGATAACAAAACTCCCCCCTCTGAAAAATCACATTGCCAGTCGTTTGCTTGTTCACAAACAAAATGGAGGTTCATGGAAGAGCCTGTCACGAGACACATTGAATCCAATTCAATATTTTATTTAAGTCTCATCTCTCAATAATGTTTTTAAGCTCGGGATTTCGGGATTGACCCTTTCGGGATCCGGGAATTCCTTTTTTCGAATTTCGGGACCTCGGGATTTCGTGTTTTTAAGCCCGGGATTTCGGGATTTCGTATTTTTAAGCTCGGGAATTCGGGATCAGGACCCCTCCTACCCTCCCTCAATTAATATATAATACAGCATTACATTAAATGTAAAAATATATAAATATAAAAAGAGAGACAGTGATGTATGTATGTACTGAGATTCCGCCAATTAAGACGCACCCCTTCATTGACTGCAAGGGTACAGCGGATCCATGTACACTCCCTAAGGATTAATGGAGATGTGTCCTTTACAATATTATCCCACCACCAGAACAATCCCCACCCAACACCGCCCAAGGGAGCGTGTAGGACACCGGGAAGTCTGTTATTATGGTGGAGGAAGCCGAAGTACTCGGAGAGAACCACCGGACCGGTGGAAACAGACAAACCAGAGAGATATCAGAAGATTGATCTCCAGGTCAAAGTAGGGGACAACTTTGACCAACCGAGGCCCCCAAAGTACCCATTCTAGTTTAAACTCCGGTCTGGGTACCAGAGATGTGTGTGAGAGGGTGAAAATTACCCTTCTGATGTACTGATATTTTTAGCACCCCGAGTGAGAATCGAACTCGGGACCTTCAGCACTGTAGCCATCGTTGTTGTGTGTATCTTTCCTCCACTGTTTGGAGAACTGTAGTGTTGAGTACTCAGCACTACATATATATATGCACTGTCCCACAATTACTCAAAACTAAAAAGAAGAAGTCTATATACACTAAGAGTGGGATGGGTCTTAACCACTAGACCACGAACTCACCCCACTATGCCAGACATATTTATTAGTAATAATGGCTTATTAAAGTTACTTAAACACTTAAATCCACACAAAGCCACTGGCCCTGATAATCTGCCAGCATATTTTTTACATAATTTTGCAGAAGAATTGTCTCCATTTTTGACATTCTTTTTCCAAAAATCTATTGATACTGGTAAAATCCCAAATGATTGGAAGCAGGCTAATGTTGTACCAATATTTAAAAAAGCATAACGCTATTAATTATAGACCAGTTTCATTAACTGCAATATGTTGCAAAATTCTAGAACATATTTTAACAAGCAACATAAGGAAACATCTTACAATTAATAATATATTAAATGATAGTCAACATGGGTTTAGAAGTAAAAGGTCTTGTGAAACCCAACTTATCATCAGCATACAAGATCTTGCAAAATCATTAGGATATGGTAACCAATTAGATGTCATACTTTTAGACTTTTCCAAAGCTTTTGATAAAGTTCCCCATCAAAGATTAGCCCAGAAATTAGAATTTTATGGTATTAGAAATCAAAATTTAAATTGGATAAATGACTTTTTAGCTGACAGGCAACAGCAAGTACTATTATATGGTGTTAAATCTTCAAAATTAGCTGTTGACTCTGGTGTGCCTCAGGGAACAGTTTTAGGCCCAACATTATTTTTACTCTTTATTAATGACCTACCCGAACATCTAACATGCAATGCAAGACTTTTTGCAGATGACTGTTTATTGTATAGAAATGTAAATAATAGTTCTGATGCACAATTACTTCTAAAAGATTTATCTAGTTTAGTAAAATGGGAAGAGGACTGGCAAATGAATTTTAATCCTGAGAAGTGTTATGTAATTCATATTTCTAAAAAAAGTAAACCTTCCTCTTTTGATTATATATTGCACAATCATGTTTTAGAAGCAGTAAAAGAAAGTAAATATTTAGGCGTAACTATAAGCCATGATCTTGATTGGGGAACACATATAAACAATATTACTTGTAAGGCAAATAAAACCTTAGGTTTTCTTCGTAGGAACCTGAAAAACTGCACACGTAAGGTTAAAAAACCTTACGTACACATCACTTGTCCGTCCAGTCGTCGAATACTCTTCCCCTGTCTGGGATCCGTACAAAAAACATCACATCACTCAGGTTGAGCAGGTACAGCGTAAGGCAGCCAGGTTTGTCTTCAATGATTATAAAGACAGATCACCTGGTGCAGTTTCAAACTTAATTAAATCTTTGGAATGGGAAAATTTAGAAATAAGAAGGAAAAAAGCTAGATTAACTATGCTGTATAAAATAAATTGGGGGTTAGGACAATTAAAATTATTACATTGGTTGTAATGAATTACATTGATTTCCCATTTAGATAAAAACCGATAATTTCACATGTGAAATAAACGTGGTTATTTCACTCTCTGACGTCATACAACAATAGGCGTAGTCAAGACGTCGATAACGTCGGATCAAAACAAATTGTCAATGCGTAGGAAAAAGATATAGTTCCTTACATTTTCTACATTAATTTCATAAAAAAAGCCATTTACCAATGTAATAAAAAGAATAACTAATCGCCGTATTTGAATATCAAAAATAAGACAACTTGTGACCGAACGCCGCTATGGATTAAACTCGTGCTGGGCACTCGTTTAATCCATGCGTCGTTCGGTCACGCGTTGTCTTATTTTTGATATTCAAATACGGCGATTAGTTATACTATAATTAATATCTGATAGACGTACTAGGGGGAAACATAAATTCAGGCAAATATCTACAAATAAAGATTTCTATAAATTTTCATTCTATCCTCGCACTATTTCGGACTGGAACTCACTACCTGAAGCAATAGGTATGTCTGACACCCTGGAATCCTTCAAAAGTGGCATATCCACTCTAACATTTGAAGGATCCACAACAACTTATTAATTTAAACTACAAAGCCACTGTACATAATGTATATATGTTATTGTTAATGATTTTTCTTTGTCATATTATTTTAAATTAAGTCCATATGTACATAGCACACAAGTTCCGGGAAGTTTTACACTCCTACCTAGGAGTCTACTCCCGTATTCGGAAGAAGAAGAAGAGCCATTCTGTACAGAATTACAAGATACTATAACATTATCACTATCGCTCGGGCAAACTGAATAATCACGAATATAATGCCTACAACAAAGTATAGGAGCCTCGCAACAATTATTTCTTATTTCTTAAACAATATTTGAAACCAAGTATACGAAATTCAAGTCCGATCTGCACTACAAGACAATACATCATGCAGTGAAGATTTTATTTTAAATTATAAAATATAACATAATATTTACTTTTGCGTCAAACAATCCCAGTCGAAGGAATTAGACGACCTTAGAATTTGCCGAATTTACTAAATACTGAAAAATGTTTAACAAAACTTGACTTATCGAAAACAAATATTGATGTGTTCAAGATTTAGATACGATGACTGGATGATATATTCAGGTTCCGGCAACTGACGTTTTACACGATCTTTTTGCCTTATATATATATAATGCAATTAATGCATGTACCTACCTAAATTGAACATGCAAATATTCTCAAAACGAATTGTGACTATCTTGAGTGTCGTTTAATACAAAGACAAACGCTTTCAAAATGAAGGTATTTTAGAAATGAAAGCGTACATCAACTTGACAGAAATCATGTTTTCATTATCCTTGCTAAAAAATGTAATTATAAGCATCGAATGCTTCTTTTTGTAATTCGTAGGGTATTCTAAAATACAAGACCATACATAGGCGGATCTAGAGAGCCCGATCCCACATATCATGGAAAATTTGGTTGATTATATAGGGAATCACTGAAGCATTATTGTAGTGGCCACTGGGCCCCCTATTTTAAAAAGTTTTCGACTCGCCACTGAAGGTGCGGTATAAAATAGATACTAGCAGTCTTTAAAAATATGTCTCGTAAAAAGACGAAATAGACGAAATATTTTAAAATACAAGAAATGTTTGTTGTTATTAATTGGCTTTGAAATAGCTGTAAGTAATTAACTGAGAATGCTTTCACATTTGTATTTTTCTTCTTCTTCTTCTTGTTATCCTTCCACGTCCGGTCTGTGTTTTTGTTAGCTGTTTTTTGTGGTCTGTGTTTTTGTTAGCTGTTTTTTGTTCTTTAAATTGTATCGATCTGATGAATAAAGACCATTTCAACTAATTTTTATATATAAAAAAATGTGGTATGATTGCCGATGAGACAACTCTCCACAAGAGATCAAATAACACAGCAATTAACAACTAAAGGTCACTGTACGGCCTTCAATAATGAACAAAGCCCATACCGGATAGACAGCTATGGAAGGCTCCGAAATGACAACGTAAAACAATTTAAACGAGAGAACTAAAGGCCTAATTTATGTACAAAAATGAACGAAAAACAAATATGTAACACATAAACAAACGACAACCACCGAATTACAGGCTCCTGACTTGGGACAGGCACATACATACAGAATGTGGTGGGATTAAATATGTCAGCGATATGTAATAAAAGATCATAAAAATAGTTTATTTTTTAAAGAGGGACGAAGGATACCAGAGGGGCAGTCAAACTCATAAATCGAAAATAAACTGACAAAATCATGGCTGAAACTGAAAAAGACAAACAGACAAACAATAGTACACATGACACGATATAGAAAACTAAAGAATAAGCTACACGAACCCGGTCATCCAAAACTGGGGGTGAACTCAGGTGCTCCGTAAGGATAAGCAGATCCTGTTCCACATGTGACACCCATCGTGTTGCTCATGTTTTAACAAATTCAGTAAATAGTCTAATTCGGTAGGTCACATTCATGAAAGGGAAGGGGATTGTAGTTACGACATAATGAACATATTCGATATCATAAATTTCAGTCACTTCAGGGTCGGATCCAGCCATTTTCAAAAGAAGTTCCCAACCGGGATAAAAGGCGGCTTAGGGGGGACCAACCATATGTCCACATTCAAATGCATTGATCGTCCAAAAAAAAGGGGGTCCCAACTTCCACCCCTACCCCCGGACCTCCTTTTTTTTAATCCGCCAATTCACAGAAATATGGCAGAGTTAAAATCGTTTTAAGGCACCAACTCTCTCACAACCTGGCCCAGGTTGTGAGAGAATTGGTGCCTTAACTTTGGACAATGGTGTAACAGTACAACATATAAAGAAACAACCCAATAACAATCAATTGAAAAAGGCATAACTCATGAGACCGTGAACAAATAGAAATGCATCAAACACTGAAAAAACACAGAGTGGACGTGGACGGGTACTTATACATCTTTTAAAAACCCGTTCCATCAGTGACTAAAGATTCACAGAATGTGCTCAGTTGCCTTGAAGAAATTCTAAATAATTAAATATCCTTTTTATTCAAGATCTAGTTTTTGCCAAAACAATTCATATGATTTCAGGTTAGACGCAGCAGTTATATATGATCACTAGCTGCTGAGGTATCCAAGACCTCAAGTTATGGTAAAAGATCGTTTAGATCAGCAGCGTGACAAATATGGAATTCTCTTCCAATGAGACTAGAACTATGACCTATTTTGAGCAATTTAAGATTGATATAAAATCCTGGTGTGGAGGTAAAATGCAACTGTAGTTCGGCGTGCCGTTTCCATCCATTATGATATTTCAGTAGTTACTGGTTTACTCATCCAATGCACATAGAGGTGTTTGCCTCAATAGCTGTTAATTTCTGGCCCATTTGATCTCTTCTGGAGAGTTTTTCCATTGGCAATCACATCACATCTTCCTGTTTTTGTATTTACCGAAATGTGTAGGTCCCCAGAGGCAAATATAATATATAGACTAAGCAACTGTTTCGTATGGCAAGCAGTTGTGGAATTTATAATACCGCTGAAAGTATTTTTTTTACCGTATTTTGGCGATAGCCACGTGTTTAAATATTCTGCATTGCCCCTATCAGAGCTTTGAAAGGATCTATAAACTTATAAAATCTGCAGGCTACAAGTGGACACAGTGCTATTTCTATATAAAAGCTTTATGCAATAGGGGATACAGGCGGACACAAGTGGACACAACGTTATTTCTATATAAAACTTATAAAATCCGCTGGCTACAAGTGGACACAGCTGGACACAGTGCTATTTCTATATAAAAACTTTATGAAATAGGGGGATACAGGCGGACACAAGTGGACACAACGTTATTTCTTTATAAAACTTTATTAAACGGAGGGCTACAGGCGGACACAGCTGGACACACTTGCTATTTCTATATGAAAACTTTATGAAATAGGGGATACAGGCGGACACAACGTTATTCCTACATGTATATAAAACTTATAAAATATGCTGGCTACAGGTAGACACAGCTGGACACAGTGCTATATCTATATAAAACTTTATGAAATAGGGGGATACAGGCGGACACAACGTTATTTCTATATCATGAAAACTTATAAAATCTGCTGGCTACAGGTGGACACAGCTGGACACAGTGCTATTTCTATAAAAGAACTTCATGAAATAGGGGGTACAGGCGGACACAAGAGGACACAACGTTATTTCTATATAAAACTTATAAAATCTGTCCTATTTTCGGTGCAAACTATAGTTAGCATGCATTTTGTGTCCGGGGATACATGGACACGTATGTACGGCTTCATTAAAAAAAGTACAAACAAAAACAAAAATATTCAATATTTGTAATTTATCGTTGTGCCCATGTGTCCGGACACAAAATGCATGTCAACTATATTTTACCCCGAAACCTTGCCACTAATGGATGGATGTGTATTGATTGATAATTTAGTCTTAGATGCATGATTTTTTTATTACTAGTAGTTGTTAGAGGTGCCAGTAACTGCGAGAAGGTACACAATCAGTAGACTTGTTACATCCAAAATAAAATTATAATGCGATACTTTTTTTTTATATTTTTGTCAAGCTGATGAGTTAAGCCTTTTCAACTGATTTGTATATAGTTTGTTCTTATGTTGTACTGTTACACCACCGACCAATGTTAGGGGAAAGGTTGGGATCCCTCTAACATATTTAACCCTGACAGATTCTGTATGTATGTGCCTGTCCCTAGTCAGGAACCTGCAATTCAGTGGTTGTAAAATTGTTTGCTCATGTGTTACATATGTTTGTATTTGTTTTTGTCAGTTTTTATACATATATAATAAGGCTGGTAGTTTTCTCGTTTGAATTGTTTTACATTTGTCATTTTCGGGCCTTTTATAGCTAACTATGTAGTATGGGCTTTGCTCATTGCTGAAGGCCGTACGTAGACCTATAGGTGTTGATTTCTGTGTCATTTGGTCTCTTGTGGAGAGTTGTCTCATTGGCAATCATACCCCATCTTTGTGTTTATATTAACCCGGTTAATTCTTGATGTGCATATCCAACTAATTAAGTCAGGAGTCTGTGGCTCAGGGGTTGTTGCTGGTTACTGTCTGTCATATTTTTTTTTTTTAAATGGTTTTGTTATAAATCATGCTGTTAATTTTCTCTATTGAATTAATTGTTTTATATTTTTCATGTCAGGGCCTTTTATAGCCGACTATATACTTAGGTTTACTTAGGTTCTTTTACTGATACAGGAACTAAAGTTCGTCTTCATCAGTCTCTATATCTAAATCTTCTTCACTTCCGGTGATTGTTGATTTATAGTCTCTGTACACCATTGTTTGGTTCTACCAGTATTTGTTTAGTGTATTCTTAAATGTACTTGTGGTTGGTGATGTCACTATAATTCCGGGTAGTGTATTCCATGTCCTCATCGCTTTAGAGCAAAGACATTCCTCCTTAATTCTGTTATTGCTCTATGTATAGTATTAGTGCGGTGACTGAAGGCAGATTTTTTTTAATTTAATCTCCCCACCGAACACACACCTATATAATATATCATTGGAAAGAGGAAATCGTGTACTATAATAATATGCCTGTCGTCAAGACTTGATATGGTCACATTTTTTAAAAATTGAGGTCAAAGGTCATATGTAAAAATCTGTGAAAATTTGGGAGGGTTTCAATTTTGACATTTTTTTATATTTCTAAACTCTACCTAAATACAACTGATACTGTTTTGGCTTTAGCAATGTTTGTTTTTATACATAAACCTTAAGCATTGAGATTTTTTTATCCAAAAAATTCATAAAACGACGTTTTATAAACAAAACTTCAAAAATCAAGTTTTCAACCTATAAAATGTTTAGAGCACCTTAACCTTATGACAAATTTCAATTTCAGGTAAACATCACGTGTCATACAGGACAATACTTTAAAATTATTTTTTAAACCATCATATTGGGTGAGGTATCAAACCAAAGCAATAGAACACTACAGTCAAATATGACCTCAAATTTAATTTGCGGATACTTTAGTTTTTTTTAAAGACTACTCGTTGCTTTTGGTTTTTTTCACAATTATTACTGCTTCCATAGTATTATCTGTGGGGTGTATTTTACTCTGGTTAAAATCTATTACATTATAGGTTTTGTACCTATATATCCCCCCTTTTTTTCCTTGCAACGTTTACAAACTTCAAAAGTATTCCATATAAAAAAAGAAGATGTGATATGATTGCAAATGAAACACAAATTAACTTACAATTATAGGTCCCGTACGGGCTTCAACAATGAGTAAAATTCATACTGCATAGTCTTCAATTCCCGAAACAAATAATGTAAAACAAACGAAAAATCTAACGGCCCGATTAATGTACAAAATGAATAAGAAACAACTAGAAACAAACGACAAACACTGCATTACCATCTCGTGACTTGAAACTGACTCATACAGAATGTGGCCGGGTTAAACTTTTTTAAGGGCGCACCAACACTCCCCTAACCTGGGTGTACCAGTGCAACAAGCTTTATACCAAATCAACCGTTATCTTCATCATCTTCATTTTCATCAACCGTTATCTTCATCATCTTCATTTTCATCAACCGTCACAAGACATGTTTTAATATTTCTACTCATTTCACTCATGGCCACATATCTGCACATGAAAGGTTCTGCTCACAGCAAACACGTTATTTTGAGTTTTTCTTTACAAGTATAGACAAGGTATTGTAGGAAGTCCGAAGACATTTGTTCCTAAAAAAATACCAGCTTCAAACCATCCCTATCAATTCATCCAAGATTTAACAGAGATCTAAAAGGGGGTTTAAGAAGGTGTGATGACATCCATATGCGTGTCTGCAAAGATGCTGAGGAAACATTATACGAGATGTACAAACTATATATCTTGAATTCGCTCAATTTCATGGTTGGCAATACATTAGATAGCGTCGCACTTTACTTTAAGAAGCATAAAGTCCATTGGCATTCAATGTTTCAACAAGGTGTTTTGAACCAAACTCATGGTACATTTGTAAAGCCAATCCTAAATAAAAAAAGAGTAAAACAAACTTGGCCACACACACGATTGACTTAACAATTTCTTAGCATTTACGCAATTTCTCTGGTGCCATTTCCTGAGAATAGTCTTGGCTGTATGCAGTTTCATCGAGTAACTATAAAATGAATTGCAATAAATACGAAGGCATTGACTGAATTGAAGAAGGAAGAGACAATTCATTCGAAATTGGGTATTCTTCTTTAGAGTTTCGATGTCTTTTCTAAGTATACTTGCAGCGGAATGAAATATCTGTCCGTTATTTGTGTCTATTACCGTTTACATTGAGATTTTGAGGTCAGTTTTCAATTGCTTAGCAGCCGATATTGCATCTCAAATAGTTATTTTGCTACTATATATTATGTTATATTTGCCTTGAACTTGTTGTTTGACAACTGAATTTCTATAGAAATCAATAAGTTTAGACCGCATGTTACTAGTAGAATATTTCAAATTAGAGTAGATCTGTATTTATCAAGTAACAGTGTCACGAGGAATGACCATTAAATCGTTGTCAATAGCCAAAATAAAATTAGTAAAAGCGGTATCGTGATCTGAGATATCTGCTTCCACGGGTTTGGATTTTTTGGGTCTTTTTTCGTTTTTAGCAAATGATTTGTAATGCAACCAAAATGACAGAGTGCTTGAAGTTTAAAAGATGGACGGAAAAACTATTTCAATTTTAACTTTGTCTGACACGGATAAAACATTCTTCATACGCTCATCTGATTCAAACTTGCGTAGTTTTTTTGATATTTCTAAAATGTTTTGTTACAACAAAATGTACAAGCGCTCCAGTTGAACGACTGCATTCTAGAACGCATACAAATACTCGAAACTGTGGGACAACAGTCCGATAATTGTATGTCATCATTAAATATCAGATAAGAATCTTCCTCGCTCTAAAAGGGGGCACAAATATGTTAACTTGTGTAACTTTTGTAGCATGAACGATGGTAAACTGCCTGCACGGAGTTCTTCGAATTAACAGCTATCGCATGAAATCATAGGCACTTGTTTCTGTCAATATGGGGTTTACTATCCATACCCGTACGGGTGATTTTTCGTACGGGTATGGATAGTAAACCCATATTGACAGAAACAAGTGCCTTTTCCGATGATGAAACATGTTCACCTCATCCAATCTTTTATTCGATGCAGATACAAAAATCGACTTCCCTATATGGTTAAATTGACTCAAAATTCCAGTCGAGTTACTTTTTGCATATTAAGCACTGCATAAAATTGAACGACTTTATTCTTTTCTTTGGACTTATTGGAGCAAGTTGCAACGGACTTCACATATCACGGAATATTTACTGAAACTATCCGTCAATTATTTTGATTTTACAATAAGACTTTTCTGACAAAGTATTTTTGATGTTTTGTAACAAAAAACATAGAATATAAACATAACAAACAAAGTATGTGGCATATATGTGCACTTTAATTGAAAATATGTGTATATAATAGCGAAAAAGGTAGTAATTCCATATATCAGTTGAGAGCAAACTATTGACTAATACACAAAATGTGACGGAAGGCAAGTGATTAAGTTCCGTGTTGAAATTGAAGTTTTTAGTCCATTCTTTTTCCATTGATTTTTTAAGGTTTTTTTCATATTTTGGTTCCGAAATTTTTATCACTTATTAGTTTTATGAAATACTATATGCTTAAAATATTATGGGATAATTTTTATTACTGCTATGAAGAAGAAACCAAAGTTTGTGTCTGAATTTGCAATTAAAATTACCTCAATTTTAAACAGTCCAAACTTCGCAAATTTTATAGATTAGGCCAACTAAAATTAATTAGTAGATTTTCATCCAAATTTTTGAAAAAAATGGGGCGGGTGGGAGGATTTTATTTTTTAAATTTTATTTCATGTGAAACCCTTTTGCATGTTTTGTGACGAGTTCTTCATATATGCAAGTGTAATAATAAGCTTATATCAAGTATTGTTAAGGCCGTACAGTGACTTATAGTTGTTAATGTCTGTGTCATTTTGGTCTTTTGTGGATACATGTAGTTGTCTCATTGGCAATCATACCACATCTTCTTTTTTATATACACAAGTATGAGGAATCTTACATAATTTTTCCAATCCTTAAATGAATATATCTAATTGCGGCTTTAAAAACTTAAGAACAAAAACGTGTGAGAAATACTCTCTTCAGTTAGACTACCTACACCAAATGTATTTGGGTTTCTAAACAATGGTTTGTATTCCCATAAAATGAAGCATATGCATTGGTATGCAACACAATTATTATGAGTACAGAATAAAATGAAAACTCAGAGAGTGTTGAAAATAATAGGGTTGGTACTTTATATGCAAGATGAAAATATAATTATTATGTAAAACATGAACTTTATAATAAAAAAAAGTTGTTGTTTAATGACTCTTTTTGGGTGCATTGGGACATTTGCTGTTTGTCAACATAAAAAGACAGCCATGGGTGAAATCAAAGGGCTTGCATAAATAAAATGCATATGTTAGTCGACTTTTTAAATTCAATAAACGGTCATAAATCTGACAAGTTTGTGCTTGTGTTTCTTTAATCCAGTCATGTTTTCTGTATCAATGGTTTCCACGAATCTTGCGCTTTGGGTATCATTTACAGTTTAAATTTCCTGAGACAAAGTCATTGCATAAATAAAAAAGTCCGCAGTTTTCCGTAATCACAGAAATTTGTGACATACCGCGATTTGCAGTCTTGGAAACAGCGTGTTTTTCGTAACACCAATATTTCACGTCATTCTCGTTATCAACCTTTACTCTCGGAAGAGGATGTTGTCATCATAGAGCAGCGGAAAGGTCGACTTAATCATTTTTGTTCAAAACCGAAATTTGAAACAGGAAGCTTTGAGGATGAAACGAAATTTTAACGGTTACCGGTAACGGGAATGAACGAAATCCGGAAATCGTAAATTTTATAAAATAAAAAAATTTGGGGCGGGACGATTTCAGAGGGGCGGGCGGGGATGAAAATCTATCAATTAATTTTAATTGGCCTTAGAAGAAAATAAAATACTAAATAGAATATTTTGACATATAAAAATGGCTTCAGGAAAAACTATTTCAATTAAATGTGAGAAAACATACACATTTTTTCATTTTGAAAAGGGGGGTTGAAACTTTCCAATATACTACTAGTCATTAAAACGACTTTTTAGAAAAATGTGACCGTACGAAATTCTGACGACAGGGCAAAAACTAAAGAAGACATATTTGTCTTTAAGTTAAGACCATTTTTAGCCGTGTGTTATTTGGGGAGATTAAACTCGCGATTTAGACGACTTTTTACACTTCTGTCACCGCACTATATGGGGTTTTTGTCATTATTGAAGATCGTACGGTTGCCTATACTTGCTTACATCAACTTCATTTCAACTTGTGTTGAAAGTTGTCAAATTGGCAATCATATCACATCTCTATAGTTTAATAAAATAAAGAGCTGCGGTATAAGCGCATGATACACCCGTTGCCCTCTTAGTTTGTCTTTATGCTTTAAATGATTTTTTGTACATTAATTAGGCTGTTAGTTTTCTCATTTGAATTGGCATTTGCAAACAAATGGAAGTTTTTAACGACCTTGACTGGCCATACAGCCCTCGCACGGTCGGTAGCCATTTGAATTGTTTTACATTTCAGGGTCTTTTATAGCTGACTGTGCGGTATGGGCTTTGCTCATTGTTGAAGGTTATAGTGACCTATAGTTGTTAATTTCTGTGTCATTTCGCCTCTTGTGAAGAGTTGTCCCATTGGCAATCACAACACATCTTCTTTTTTATATTATACGACCAACTTGAAATACTGTGAGCCCGTCAAATACCATCCTCCCCCCCCCCCCAAAAAAAAAATGCACAAAGTGTTAACCCTTTGACACAAAACATGAAAAAAATTTGCACTATCAAGGCTACCTCTTGATTTTTCATCCATACATTTCTATCTCTTGTTCAAAACACACTGTTAGGCAGCAACCATTTTGATTTTCGGGGGTTGGGTTTGGGTGGGGTGGGGTGGGGGGCTATGGACTTTTTTGGAAAAAAAAAGTTTGTTTCCAGTTTTTGGTGAAAAAAATAATTTGTTTTTGGCTACAATTTGTGGTGTGAGTGCCAATAAGACAACTCTCCATCCAAATCACAATTTATATAAGTAAACCATTATAGGTCAATGTACGGCCTTCAACACGGAGCCTTGGCTCACACCGAACATCCAGCTATAAAGGGCCCCAAAATTACAAGTGTAAAACCATCCAAACGGGAAAACCAATAATCTAATCTATATAAAAAATGAGAAACAAAAAACACATATAAATTACATAAACAAACGGCAACTACTGTACATCAGATTCTTGACTGAGGACAGGTGCAAACATTTGCAGCGGGATTAAACAAATTGTCCGTTTTCTACGATTTTTCAACAAATATATTTTCCTTGGCTATTTCCGAAATTTACAAGAAAAAAAAATTCCACATTTGTACAACATCAAATCAAAAATTATATAAAAAACAAAAGGGTACTTAGTTCAATAGCATAAACAAGTCACCATAGATTCATCATAAACTGCTGAAAGCATTTTTGATTTATTATCCGAACAAAATGAAAAAAAGCCTCATAAAAGTTGGTGAAAGTGTTTTTGAGTTATTGTCCGAAAACTGAAAAATCCCCCTTTTTTTTAAGGATAAAACTTCATAACATGGAAAGAAAAATCTGAAATTAATAAAAAATGAAATGGAGCTTATGTCAATAGATAACAATTCACCAAAGGTTCATTAATGTTGATGGAAGCATTTATGAGTTATAGTCTGAAAACTGGAAAATCCCCTCTTTTTTTTTAAGGATAAAAATTTATAACTGAAAAACGTAAAATCTGAAATTTATAAAATTTGAAAGGTAGCTTAAGGATGTACACCTCTGATGAGCCAAACATTTCTAGAATTAAACTTTTTTTTCTATTCTGATTTTGGGTTTATAAGACTGTAACAAACTAATTGGCGATGAAAAAATCATAGGGTGGTGCACTTATTTTTTTGCTATGGACCTTTGAAAATGACCAATTTTAATGATTTTCCCATTTTTCATAGATTTTTACCTATTTTTGGGCTGTTATCGTAAAAAAAAATCACAGTTCCACAATTAAACTTTTATTCATACTTTTTATAAAGATGATGTGACCCAGTCTGAATATATTTTACTTAAAAAAAACTATAGGTAGGTGTTAATATAAGAAAGTTTTATCCTATTTTGACGCTTTTTTTGTGTAAAATTTACCATGCTGTCAATCTTTTATTTTTGTGATTTTTCTCAGTTTTAAGAACAAAATGCATATTATTTCAATTTTTTTGTTATAAATGATTGAAAAAATACATATCTAAGAAATTTGAAAAGACCAAATTGATATGGGATGTACATAATTCTTGTAAAATCATTTTTTGTATTCCTCACCCATTTGTTAAAAATTTTGGCTAAAAATAGTGACTTGATTGGTCGTAAAATTTGAAAACTGGATTACTCAAAAAACTTTCATTGTAAATACACAATTTTTTCACAGAGTTATGTTTTATCATAATATTTTTAAAATTCATTGATATTTTCCACTTGCAAATGTATTACACGTTTTCGAAATTATTCGAGAACGAGATTTCAACGAGACTGAACGACACTGAAAAGTCAGAAGAATACAATGCATCCTTATAAGTCAACAGATTTAAACATTTCACCAAAGTTTCATAAAATTTTGTGACAGTGTTTATGAGTGATTGTCCGAAAACTGGAAAATCCAGCCTTTTTTAAGGGGGCTCCTGGGTATAAATCAAATTGTATTTCTAATATAGGATTTTGCTATATTTTTTTATAAATGAAGTTTATCATATACTTGAAAGAACAAGAGTGCACACGCTGAAATGTCTCGCCTTCTATACTAATCATTGATATTATGTTGAAAGTCCTAAGTATAAAGCTAAGCTTTATTACAACTGTCACATAAACTTAACATTAACCAAGATAACTAAACAAAGACCAATGAACCTTGAAAATGAGGTAAAGGTCAGATGAACCATGCCAGGCAGACATGTACAGCTAACAATGCTTCTATACAACATATATAGTTGACCCATTACTTATAGTTTAAGAAAAATAGACCAAAACACAAAAACTTAACACTGTGCAATGAACCGTGAAAATGAGGTCACGGTGGATTAAAACCTGCGCGACTGACATTAAGATCATTAAATATTTCCATACACCAAATATAGTTGACCTATGGCATATAGTATTACATAAAAAGACCAAAACTCAAATCTTAAACTTTGACCACTGAACCATGAAAATGAGGTCAAGGTCACATGACATCTGCCCGCTAGACATGTACACCTTACAATCATTCCATACAACAAATATAGTAGACCTATTGCATATAGTATGAGAAAAACAGACCAAAACACAAAAATTTAACTATAACCACTGAACCATGAAAATGAGGTCAAGGTCAGATGACACCTGCCAGTTGGACATGTACACCTTACAGTCTTTCCATACACCGAATATACTAGCCCTATTGCTTATAGTATCTGAGATATGGACTTGACCACCAAAACTTAACCTTGTTCACTGATCCATGAAATGAGGTCGAGGTCAAGTGAAAACTGTCTGACAGACATGAGGACCTTGCAAGGTACGCACATATCAAATATAATTATCCTATTACTTATAATAAGAGAGAATTCAACATTACGAAAAAATTGAACTTTTTTTCAAGTGGTCACTGAACCATGAAAATGAGGTCAAGGACATTGGACATGTGACTGACGGAAACTTCGTAACATGAGGCATCTATATACAAAGTATGAAGCATCCAGGTCTTCCACCTTCTAAAATATAAAGCTTTTAAGAAGTTAGCTTACGCCGCCGCCACTGTAGCCGCTGCTGACTCCGAATCACTATCCCTATGTCAAGCTTTCTGCAACAAAAGTTGCAGGCTCGACAAAAATGAAATAAAAAAATGGGGTCACCGTTCATTTAAGCTCACAATCTGCCTCCGGAAGAAGCATACATTTTTGTTAATGTCCTTTTTTTCTGTTGAACTAATAGGAGAAATAGAGGTAATATCGAAATAAAAAAATAACCTAATTACAGAAATCGCTCAAATTTTACAATTATTTAGTTTATGTACAGCTTATATGAAAACATTAATAAAAAATATAGGTCACCGATGAGTTAAAAAAGATATTTCAAATTTAATGCCAAAAAATGGCATTTTTGCACCAAAGGGAGATAATTTGGAGCTTTTTCAATGATATAAACATTTTAAAAGTCATCTGGGGCCAAACAGAATCGATTTTTTGGGGTGATTTTTTTTACCATATCATAAAGTAATAACTAATAGTGTAATGAATAAAATTTGTAATGAAAAAATAAAGGTTCAATTTTTTGCTGAAATTTTTGTACCCACGAGCCACCTTAAGCATAAAAATTCATAACATGGAAACGAAAAATCTGAAATTTATAAAAATTGAAAGGGAGCTTATGTCAATAGATATAAACATTTCAACAAAGTTTCATAAAAGTTGGTGGAAGTGTTATTTAGTAATTGTTTGAAATGTGGACAATGGACAGATGGACGGACGGACAGATAGACAGACAACAGTATACCATAATACGTCCCGTCTTAGACGGGCGTATACAAAGGATAAAATTTGTCATTTTAAGAAAATACATCAATGAGAAGTAGTCTTTAATGTTTGATGTAAATGGACAATTGGAAGGTCTAAACATTCTAGCCTCTGGCCTTTGTTAGTCTTGTATTATTTTAACTTTTAGTTTCTTGTGTACTATTTGGAGTTTATTATGGTGTTCATTATCACTGAACCAGTATATATTTGTTTAGGGGCCGCCTAAAAGACGCCTCCGGGTGGGAGAATTTCTCATTGCATTGAAGACCTGTTGGTGACCTTCTGCTGTTGTCTGCTCTATGGTCGGGTTGTTGTCTCTTTGACACATTCCCCATTTCCATTCTCAATTTTATTCTAAACAATTCTAGTCAATGCATATATAACCTTAACTCCTTTCCCTTAAGTACATAGGCTTACACAAAACAAACAATATATTCATATTACCAATAAATCACTGGATTTCCATAATTATTAAAACAATATACATCAATACAACTCATAAGCATAAGAATAAATATAATCATAAAAATTATAAATGAGATAAATTGCTTTCACGAGCACAGCTAGATACGACTGCAGATGTCCAACCCTGAACAGTTAGGGCACAAATGGACACAATATTGGCGCTTGATACAGGTCTAAATTTGGATTGTAATAGGTTTCTGACACAGAATAACTGTAGTCAAAACACACAGAACTGGTTATATGATTTGAATTTATATTAAATTGTATGCTATTGTGCAATACACCATGTTGTTGTGAATTGACAACCTACCCCACCCCCTCCCCCCCCAAAAAAAAAATGTTTGCCCCCCTTTTTGTTTATTTTGTGCAATACACTTCTAAGCTGTTTATAACTGAACCCCCCCCCCACAAAAAAAAAATATTTGATGAAATTTTCTTTTAAATTTTTGAAATCTTCAGAATATATTGTCCACCCATAATTTATTTTTCACTCCATCCCCTTTTTAAAAAAAAAAAACAATTGTTCCCTCAAGATATGGTCAAAATCTCAATTCAAATTTCCAATGGGGTTTGCAACCATAATTACCCATTTAAGGTGGTACCTAACACAACAGGGAGATAACTCTGTAAAAGCTAAACGTTTTAATTACGTTGGTTTATTAAGGGAAAATTAAGCTTCTCAAAGATCCAAATTAGTGTTTGTTAAACTGTTATATAACCTGTGTAATTGTTTCTGATAAATTGGTTGGTTCAAATTTTTTGAAATTTTAATAAAGGGTCAAAGTAAATATTTTGTCAAAATTTTATGAAAATTAAACAAGTCAAATAAATTTTAGTCAAGGTGTTGGGTACCACCTTAATAATTTAAAAGCAGTGTAAATAGTGTAAGGGAGGTAATCAAAATTTTACTTAAAAAAGTAATTGTCCATTAACCAGGACACCAATGTTTTTCCTCTTTTTTTCCCCCTAACTCCTAAATGGTAAGAGCCATAACCCCCCAAAGTCAATCATAACCATCCCTTTCTGGCATGAAACCTTGTGTTATAATTTCAGAGAGATCCATACAATGTTCCATAAAATATTGGCTGGAAATTTGAAAAATGTTTAATTGGACTCCTAAGTGTTTGCCTTCTAATTCTAAAACTGTTAAAAATCAATCCCAACCTGCCTTTAATCGTTATAAACCTTGTGTTTAAATTTCATAGATTTCAATTAACTTATACTAAAGTATTTGTCCGGAAACCAAATGTCTTCGGATGACGATGACGACGACAACATGATAGCAATATATGACCACAAAAATTTTGCAATCGTATAAAAAATTAGTTTTTTATATTGTATTTAAGAGAGAAAAAATTGCAAATAATTGCTATCATCGACACTGATCCCTCCGATAAGAAAAATCAACTAAAACAAGTGAACTCGTGGAAAAAAGTTGGAAACCTGTGTCTAAACCTAATGCTTGGACAGTATTAAAATAAATCTATAAGTATTTAAAAAAGTCTATAAGTATTAAAAAAAAAACATTACATATTTTAAATAATATGTAAACAGAACATGCAGAACCTTAACCCTTCTTGACAAGTTTTCAAATGATTTTCTTGCTATTCCTTGAACTGAGGGAAATTTTTTTGCACCATATTCAAAATACCTAAATGATACAATCTGCCTACACAATGATTTTATAAAAATAAAAGAATTTGAGGTGGTACCCAACACTTTCACTTAAACTAATTTGGCTCGTTTAATTTTCATAAAATTTTGACTGTATTTACTTTGACCCTTTAACCAAAATATATAAATTTCAAAAATTTTGAACCAACCATTTTATCAGAAAAATTACACTGGTTATATAGCAGATTGACAAACACCAATTTTGATCATTGAGACGCTTAATATTCCCTTTACAACACAACGTAATTAAAACATTTAGCTGATTTTACAGTGTTATCTCCCTGTAGTGTTAGGTACCACCTTAAATCATGTTTCAATGATAAAAGGAAGATACAGAACAGCATAATAGTTAAGGTATGTATGTATGTATGCTCTCTTAGTGAGGAGCACCACCACAGGTAAGGTATTGTTAGGAAAATTAATGACAGTTTTGTTTATTCATTATAATTCTTATTGGCTGGATACCAGTGCACATGTTCATACAGTCTGGTTGTTATAAAAAAAAAACCCAAGAAAACTAGTGATTAGCTTGCATATTTTTGTGTGTGGCATATACATTTTAATTTTGATACAAACAAATTATATAAGCAATACATTTAAGGATGTAGTCAGGTAAAATTTGAAAATCTAAAATTGGAATTTTACTATACAGCAGAGAGGAGCATAAGTTAAGAAAAAATAAGCCTAAAATACTGATAGGTTATAATGGAACTCCTTTTCAAGATATTTGATATCTAATATTTAAAAAATAGCGGGAAATGGCTAAATCAGACTTTTACCTTCTAATTAGCATTGGCATTCTTTGGGTCTAAACTCTTAAGAAAAAAATCTAGAATCGTGAGATTTTGAAGTACATATATAGGAAAAGAAAAGTGGGTGCATGATTTAGTGCAAAATATTTTACACTGGAAATCAGTATTTATCATAGGAAGAAACCATAGAAGTCCAAATAATAATTATCTGACAAAAATTCATAAACCTGACATGACTGCAAAAAAAGATCATTAAAAGGGTTTCAATTTTCATAATTTTTGACACCTAAGGAAATAATACATTGGATATGATCTAAGTACATATAAAGTTTCATAACAATTTTGATATAGCAAAATCAATTTGGAATAGCAGCTCATACCTGTATACACATTTTAATAAAAAAATTTACACAAAAAGAAAATTTCTAACAAATACTCATTTTTTTCCTCAAATTTGACACTGGTAATATATTTGTTATAGCATATTGTGTCTCTAATATATATATTTATTACAGTCTAAGCTAGAATGTTTATCAAAATTTTAGAATATTTTAAACAAATACCAGGGGCGGATCCAGCAATTTTAAAAAGGAGGGGTTCCCAAGGCGGGGGGTTGTTCCAACTATATGTTGGCCAATAAAAAGGGGGACGCCTCCCCCCCCGGATCTGCCAATGAATACTATTTTTTTACTGTAATGGATTATTCCCCTTTTTTTATTACTTATCACAAGCTTTAACCATGGCAATATAGGAAAAAGACAGAAAAATACTTTGTGTTAGACCAAAAGTAAAACATATTTTTGTTCACAAATTTACAATCTGTTGTAATTTGCATACAGATTGATTTTCAACTTTATACAATAAAAACATGCATTTCAATAAGTTTTTTGCTGTTTTATCTTCATCATTAATAATATTCAAGATTACAACCATAAACAGAATAATTTCCTTAAAATTATCAATTTAGTGGCAGCAACCCAATTTCAGGGCTGATAGAGCTTCACCTAATGAACACGTTCACTCCTCATCAGATTTTCTCTAAATGATTTGGTTTTTGAGATATAAGCCAAAAAATTGCATTTCACCCTTATCTTCTATTTTTATTAAATGAAACAGAAAATAAGACACCAACTTTATTCTAGATACCTTCGGAACAGTGTGCTAAAAAAAAGTGCTTATTGTATTTTACATTTAAAGTTACATTAAGAGAAATTCCCAGTAAAATAAATAATCAGCAAATTGCATATTATTCTTTTTTTTTTATTTAAATGGTCTATAAAAGATGGACAAAAGATACTAAAGGGACAGTCAAACTCATAAATAAAAAATTAAAGAATTATTTATGATAATCCTAAAGCCCTTATAACAATACTTCAGGGATTGTTGAAGGTTTTAAACTAAATTGGCATGTTTTAATTTCTACAGCACCTTCATCAGAATAAGAACTACAGAGGAGTACAAAATGACGAAGTCATGATTTGCACTTCACAATGTCAACAGGGGGAATAATTCTAAATACAAAATGAAAGAAGCTATAAAAGTAAACTTTAAAAAGAATGTTAAACAAAATTTGTTTAATAGTGTTAAATCAAATTTTGCAGAGTTACATGCTTCCAATTGGCTTCCCTCAGAGTTACATGCTTCTAATTGGGCCCACTCTGCCAGGGGTACTACTTCTAACTAGCTTTAGCAAACAGAGGTATATATGTACTGCTTCCAATCAGCTTCGCAACAAGACAGAGGGTGTGCTTCCAATTAGCTTCACTAAGAGGTACGTGCTTCCAATTGGCTTCGCTCAGACAAACGTACTTCTTCCAGTGTTGAAATAGTACGGGACTGCAAGTCTGTACTACATCCAGTGTAGTAAATGGTACATAATTGCAAGTCAAATGTCTTCCAAATTTACAAAAACATATTTTATTTAACATTCTTGATCCAGTTAACTTTCACATCTACCTTCACTCCCTATTTATAATTTATCCTAATGGTGACATTGTGAAATACAAATTATCAATCAGGATTTTGTACTCTTCTGTAGTTTTAATCCTGATGAAGATGCCATAGGAACCAAAATATGTCTTATGATCTTATTGAATCACTGTAGCAATCCCTAAAGTCTTGTTCTTATAAAATGTTTAATTCTGTGTTTGTATCGAAACCCAACTTATACATGGTCCAGGGACCAACTATTCAGATTATATCATATTTGAGTTTTGGATGGAAGACAAAGATGGACAAATACAGACATTTCCCCCTTAAACAAATCATTACAAATTAATTAAACAAAGACAAATCTTATTTTGCAGGTTCCTTTTAGTAATGACCTTTTTATGAGCTATTGAAGAATTCTGAGTAAAGACAAAAAAATGTTATATAGGGCAATTTTGTTCCCCTGTATTATAGGGAAAAGAATTATTATTATTATACAATATCTATGAAGGGCATTATCTAACAAAAAATACTCTAAGTGGTTTACACAACAACAAAATAACCAATAACCTTATGAATTAACAAACTAAAATATCATTTTATGGCAAATCAGATAAAATAAAAAGGATGAAACAATAAAACTACATAAAATTACACAAATAAATTACCATTACAACTATATGCATTCAAAAGAAGCATGATTTAAACCTATTGCACTAGATTGTTTTTTCCCATGCTGATTGTCTTGTCATAGGAAACACCCAGGTTCTTAACAAATACATACTAAAGATCCATCAAAAGCAAGCAACAAATCTTTCTATTATTAGGTGTTTAAGAGTAAAAACAATATGTTCAGTTTTGTCCTGATTTACTAACTGTAAGCATATTTGAACTCATCTATGCAATTATGTCTGTATAACCGGCCTCTAGTCTTTTGTTCATTCATAATACACCTCATTATCTTCAGCGTAGGAATATTAATTTATACTGTGACTTCTGCGAATTTCATCAATAGATTTGAAAAACATACATTTACCATCCTAATACAGAGCCTTGTGGTACACTAAAATGTTGCTGCATACCATCATTATCAATATGTATTAGAGATAAGTTATGTTCTGTTGTTTCAGTAACATCTTGTCAATGGAAGGTCATTATCAGATATTCTGTAGGAGTTTTCAAGATGTTCAATCAGAATCAGCTGGTCAATAACTTCAAATGCAGCAGATAAGTCTAATATTACAAGAATATCACACCAATTGTTATCAAGTGCTAGCACAATGTTGTGATGAACTTTATTGAAAGCTGTGTTCTTTGAACGACAACTTGCACAATAGGCTAACTGTAAGCCATCATTAAGAGAATACAAAATTAATCACAATTCTTTTATGCAGCTACAGTAATCATGGTAATAATAGGCTGAAAAAGAATAAAACACTTTCAAGTTTTCTGGCATATTACATAAACAAGACGTTTGATTAGCCATAACACCAGATTCAATCCATATTTTTTTTTATCTAAATGTCCTGTACCAGGTGAGGAATATATGGCAGTTGTTATCAAATAGTCTGTTTTTATGTGTGTTGGCATTTGTTTTTGTTGCTGTTCTGTTGTTCCTTTGTTGATGTGGTTTCTTTTTGTAACCGGGATTTCTTTTCTCTCAATTTATTTCTGAATTTTGAACAGAGGTATCATACAAATGACTTTATTTCAAAGATTGAATTTTGGAATTAAAATAATAGCTTAAGCTTTCATCAAATACTCTTAAAGTGATTCATTGTCATACATTTTGAACTGCAGGCTTTTATACCCAAGAAAAAATTTAATCAAATGAACTTTGACAACTCTTATGATAATAAAAGAAACTTCCAAAAATAATCTGTTTTGACTTCCTAAATCTTGAGACATTCTTTCAAAGAAATTAAATTGTAAGAAAATTATAAAAATCCTGTGCATGTACATGATCTTAAAATACATTAAGTTTATAAATCTTTGTAACAGCTATTTCTTACCTTAAAATTCAATGTTAATGGCCAAATTCAAACATAAATCCTAACGCACAAGCTGTAATGCAGTACCCTGGAATATGAAATATCTTGGTCAATCAAAATTAAAAAAAAAAAATACCACTGTTGGTATATTTAAGTTCATTATATAGAACTAGATGATCCAAGGAGTCTCAGCTGAGGTTGAGCAAGTGTCGCTCACCTGATGTTTTTACAATTGAAACATAAAATAATGCAACCCTTATACTTTTGCTTAAGTTTCAGATGACTTTTGTAAAAGATTACTAAATGCTTTAGTTTCAGAGATATAAGCCAAAAACTGCATTTTACCCCTATATTCTCTTTTTAGACATGTGGAAATATTTTAATTTTAATTTCAACCTTAATTTTTTTTATTATATGTTCGATCGGTTATCTTTCATTTCTTTGATGTAAAATCTTATCTTAGATTTTTCTTTCCTGATATAAAATTTTATTCATGAACAACGGTTATAAAACCCCAAAACCAACTTATATTAAAGGATTCACTTCTGCTATGCCCATATGAGAAAATCAACCTTCAATCTTAATTTCTTGCTAGATTAATTTTGATAGACACATCCAATGGAATTGAAGTTCCAGGGCTTTGGCTCAGCTGAACCAGCTTGATGTCAAGGTTACTGATTGTGTGAGGAAGGTTACTTCTCATATCAGTCTAATGCCTTCCATAAGAAGGATCCTAGACAATCTTCTTGTCAAGAGGACAGACATGGAAGGTTTAATCAAGGATACTGATTGTGTTGGGAAACTTATTTCTCACATTATCAGTATAATGCCTTCCATAAGAAGGATCATCGACAATCTTCTTGTCAAGAGGACCAACATGGAATATTGATGTCAAGGATACTGATGGTGCTAGGATGGTTAAATCTCACACTATCAGTCTAGTGCCTTCCTTATGGAGGATCCTTAACAATCTTATTGTCAAGAGGACAGACATGGAAGATTGATGTCGAGGATACTGATGGTGTGAGGAAGGTTATATCTCACACTATCAGTCTAGTGCCTTCCTTATGGAGGATCCTAGACAATCTTCTAGTCAAGAGGACAGCTGAACCCAAATCTTCTGCTTCATCACATGGCAGAAAACCAAAGTGGTGAGGTGAAAGGGAGTAGAGCATTCCAGACTTTGAAGATTGATGTCAAGGATACTGATGGTGTGAGGATGGTTATATCTCACACTATCAGTCTAGTGCCTTCCTTATGGAGGATCCTTAACAATCTTCTAGTCAACAGGATAGACATGGAAGATTGATGTCAAGGATACTGATGGTGTGAGGATGGTTATATCTCACACTATCAGTCTAATGCCTTCCTTATGGAGGATCCTTAACAATCTTCTAGTCAAGAGGACAGACATGGAAGATTGATGTCAAGGATACTGATGGTGTGAGGGTGCTTATATCTCACACTATCAGTCTAGTGCCTTTCTTATGGAGGATCCTTTACAATCTTCTAGTCAAGAGGACAGACATGGAAGATTGATGCCAAGGACACTGATGGTGTGAGGATGGTTAAATCTCACATTATCAGTCTTGTGAATTCCTTATGGAGGATCATTAACAATCTTCTAGTCAAGAGGACAGACATGGAAGATTGATGTCAAGGATACTGATGGTGTGAGGATGGTTATATCTCACACTATCAGTTTAATGCCTTCCATATGGAGGATCCTAGACAATCTTCTAGTCAAGAGGACAGCTGAACCCAAATCTTCTGCTTCATCACATGGCAGAAAACCAAAGTGGTGAAGTGAAAGGGAGTAGAGCATTCCAGACTTTGAAGATCAATGTCAAGGATACTGATGGTGTGAGGATGGTTATATCTCACACTATCAGTCTAATGCCTTCCTTATGGAGGATCCTTAACAATCTTCTAGTCAAGAGGACAGACATGGAAGATTGATGTCAAGGATACTGATGGTGTGAGGGTGCTTATATCTCACACTATCAGTCTAGTGCCTTTCTTATGGAGGATCCTTTACAATCTTCTAGTCAAGAGGACAGACATGGAAGATTGATGCCAAGGACACTGATGGTGTGAGGATGGTTAAATCTCACATTATCAGTCTTGTGAATTCCTTATGGAGGATCATTAACAATCTTCTAGTCAAGAGGACAGACATGGAAGATTGATGTCAAGGATACTGATGGTGTGAGGATGGTTATATCTCACACTATCAGTTTAATGCCTTCCATATGGAGGATCCTAGACAATCTTCTAGTCAAGAGGACAGCTGAACCCAAATCTTCTGCTTCATCACATGGCAGAAAACCAAAGTGGTGAAGTGAAAGGGAGTAGAGCATTCCAGACTTTGAAGATCAATGTCAAGGATACTGATGGTGTGAGGATGGTTATATCTCACACTATCAGTCTAATGCCTTCCTTATGGAGGATCCTTAACAATCTTCTAGTCAAGAGGACAGACATGGAAGATTGATGTCAAGGATACTGATGGTGTGAAGATGATTATATCTCACACTATCAGTCTAGTGCCTTCCTTATGGAGGATCCTAGACAATTTTCTAGTCAAGAGGACAGCTAACACCACTCCTCTGCTTCATCACATGGCAGAAAACCAAAGTGGTGAAGTGGAAGGGAGTAGAGCATCCCTGTCAGTGAAGATTGATGTCAAGGATACTGATGGTGTGAGGAAGGTTATATCTCACACTATCAGTCTAGTGCCTTCCTTATGGAGGATCCTTAACAATCTTCTAGTCAAGAGAACAGACATGGAAGATTGATGTCAAGGATACTGATGGTGTGAGGGTTGTTATTTCTCACACTATCAGTCTAGTGCCTTCCTTATGGAGGATCCTTAACAATCTTCTGGTCAAGAGGACAGCTGAACCCAAATCTTCTGCTTCATCACATGGCAGACAACCAAAATGGTGAAGTGAAAGGGAGTAGAGCATTCCAGACTTTGAAGATCGATGTCAAGGATACTGATGGTGTGAGGGTGGTTATTTCTCACACTATCAGTCTAGTGCCTTCCTTATGGAGGATCCTTAACAATCTTCTGGTCAAGAGGACAGCTGAACCCAAATCTTCTGCTTCATCACATTGCAGACAACCAAAGTGGTGAAGTGAAAAGGAGTAGAGCATTCCAGACTTTGAAGATCGATGTCAAGGATACTAATGGTGTGAGGATGGTTATATCTCACACTATCAGTTTAGTGCCTTCCTTATGGAGGATCCTAGACAATCTTCTAGTCAAGAGGACAGCTAACCCCACTCCTCTGCTTCATCACATGGCAGAAAAACAAAGTGGTGAAGTGGAAGGGAGTAGAGCATCAAGGTCTGTGAAGATCGATGTCAAGGATACTGATGGTGTGAGGATGGTTAATTCTCAGTATCAGTCTAGTGCCTTCCTTATGGAGGATCCTTAACAATCTTCTAGTCAAGAGGACAGACATGGAAGATTGATGTCAAGGATACTGATGGTGTGAAGATGGTTGTATCTCACATTATCAGTCTAGTGCTTTCCTTATGGAGGATCCTTAACAATCTTCTAGTCAAGAGGGCAGACATGGAATATTGATGTTAAGGATATTTATGGTGTGAGGATGGTTATATTTCACACTATCAGTCTAGTGCCTTCCTTATGGAGGATCCTTAACAATCTTCCGGTCGAGAGGACAGCTGAACCCAATTCTTCTGCTTCATCACTTGGCAGACAACCGAAGTGGTGAAGTGAAAAGGAGTAGAGCATTCCAACCTTTGAAGATTGATGTCAAGGATACTGATGGTGTGAGGAAGGTTATATCTCACACTATCAGTCTAGTGCCTTCCTTATGGAGGATCCTTAACAATCTTCTAGTCAAGAGAACAGACATGGAAGATTGATGTCAAGGATACTGATGGTGTGAGGATGGTTATATCTAACACTATTAGTCTAGTGCCTTCCTTATGGAGGATCCTAAACAATCTTCTGGTAAAGAGGACAGCTGAACCCAAATCTTCTGCTTCATCACATGGCAGAAAACCAAAGTGGTGAAGTGAAAGGGAGTAGAGCATTCCAGACTTTGAAGATCAATGTCAAGGATACTGATGGTGTGAGGATGGTTATATCTCACACTATCAGTCTAATGCCTTCCTTATGGAGGATCCTTAACAATCTTCTAGTCAAGAGGGTAGACATGGAATATTGATGTTAAGGATACTGATGGTGGGAGGGTGGTTATATCTCTCACTATCAGTCTAGTGCCTTCCTTATGGAGGATTCTAAACAATCTTCTCGTTAAGAGGACAGCTGAACTTAAATCTTCTGCTTCATCACATGGCAGAAAACCAAAGTGGTGAAGTGAAAGGGAGTAGAGCATACCAGACTTTGAAGATTGATGTTAGGGATACTGATGGTATGAACATTGTTATATTTCACACTATCAGTCTAGTGCCTTCCTTATGGAGGATCCTTAATAATCTTCTGGTCATGAGGACAGCTAATTCCAAATATTCTGCTTCATCACATGGCAAAAAACCAAAGTGGTAAAGTGAAAGGGAGTAGAGCATTCCTGACTTTGAAGATTGATGTTAGGGATACTGATGGTGTGAAAATGGTTATATCTCACACTATCAGTCTAGTACCTTCCTTATGGAGGATCCTTAACAATCTTCTGTTCATGAGGAAAGACATGGAAGAGCGATGTCCAGGATACTGATGGTGTGAAAATGGTTATATTTCACACTATCAGTCTAGTGCCTTCCTTATGGAGGATCCTTGACAATCTTCTAGTCAAAAGGACAGCTGAACCCAAATCTTCTGCTTCATCAAATGGCAGAAAACCCAAATCGTCAGTGTCATTCAATGGCAAAAAAAGCAAAAGTGGTGAAAGGGAAGAGCAAATTAGCTATGGTTCTGCATATCAAATTTCAGGAGGTAGGTTAATCCATTTTCCTTATTAAACAATGTTTAGAACTTTAGTTCCATTGGATCTATCTATAAAAATATGATCCCCCTATAGAAGTCTTGTGTTAAAATGGTAGGTTCAAAACTCATAAGGCTAAAGTGGAAGTGAATTCTCAAATTCAAACAAGTTTATATCCCCTCTGTTTTCTAGATCAGTACTAGACTATCCAATGTCCTTTGCACAGCTTTATACTTACCATCTTAACGCACAGGTCCTACTCACCTCTCCTTCATCTCTATTTTGCTAATGTTGTGTTTTGAAACAGTGTAGTCAAAAGGTTAAGGGTGGACTTGGCCCACTTTGGAATGCGTGTGTGATGGGAAAGTTTTCCTTTGTAAAATGTGCTTTCTAGTATGTAACCTTGGAATGAATATTATCTAAATCTTTTATGGTAACATAATTATTATAAAAAAAACATATTTCCTAGGATTATCTAAACTCTGACATTTAAAAGAGAAAAACTGATAAGAAATTCAGTACAATATCTATAATTTTGATGTACAATAACAAATAAAATGCATAACTAAAATAAACTCATCCTACAAATGAAGATGTTGGTCTTCATACTGACAGACCTATTTTCTTTTAACAGATTATGAATACAGTAGAAGGTTTTGGTAATTAGTATAATATTTTGTTGTGATCATAATTTAGAATTGTACCAACAAGAGTCCAATAGTCTATTTTCATATTACTGACTTTTGACACCTTGTAAAACAGGTTACCTTTGCTGTGGAAGGACATCCTGATACTCGCTTTAGGAAGAGTAACCTAGAGAAGTAAAATTAAGTTTATGATCATTATGATCAGTACAGACAGTGGTGTAACATTACAAGCAAAAACACCCTTAAGTTTTAAAATGAACAATGGTGCATAAATGTAACTTTCATTTCTTTTTCCTGTTCTGGAATTTCAAGGTATTGTTTCATTTACAATGTGTTACATTTGTCATTTCAAGGCCTTTTATAGCTGACTTTGCTATATGGGATTTGCTCATTGTTGAAGGCAGTACGGTAACCTATACTTGTTTATTCTGTGCCGTTCTGTCTCTTGTGGAGAGTTGTCTTATAGGCAATTATACTACATCTTCTTTTTTTAGATATATACACCTTCCAATAAATATGTATACACAAAATACAATTGACCTATTACTTATGATAACCGAAAAACAGACATAAAAAAAACCCAAAAATTAACATTGACCAAAAATGTGTAAGGGTTCCGCGGAACCCAGTGTCTCAGACGCCTACTTTTGCTGTAAATCGCAGGCTCAACAAAAATGAGGAAAACAAATCAATAAATAGTTATCAAAGGTACCAGGATTATAATTTAGTACGCCAGACGCGCGTTTCGTCTACATAGGACTCATCAGTGACGCTCATATCAAAATATTATAAAGCCAAACAAGTACAAAGTTGAAGAGCATTGAGGAGCCAAAATTCCAAAAAGTTGTGCCAAATACGGCAATAAAAATATTCCTCTTGATACTATCTTATGATTGTAAGAAGCTTCTGTCCAAGTTTGGTAAAAATTTAGGATAGTTAATGAATCTAATAAATGTTTTGAAAAATTTAACTGCAGACTGTATGTAATGTTAACTGGAAGAAAATCTAAGTCCATTTAAAAGTAAAATACAGAAAAAAAATGGAGTTATCTTTTTACAAAATGTACTTCTGGATACTATCTTATGATCATAAATAAGCTTCTGTCCAAGTTTGATACAAACCCAGGATAGTTTAAGAAAGTTATTAAAATTTAAAAACTTTAACCACATAGTGAATGTAATGTTTCCCCGCAGAAAAACTAAGTCCATTTAAAAGTAAAATACGGAAAAAATGGATTTATTTATTTACAAAATTTACTTCTGGATACTATCTTATGATCATAAACAAGCTTCTGTCCAAGTTTGGTACAAACCAAGGATATTTTAAGAAAGTTATTAAAACTTTAAAAACTTTAACCACAGAGTGAATGTAATGTTTCCCCGCAGTAAAAACTAAGTCCATTTATAAGTAAAATACGGAAAAAATGGAATTTTATTTTTACAAAATTTACATCTGGATACTATCTTATCATCATAAACAAGCTTCTGTCTCCAAGTTTGGTAGAAATCCACTATAGTTTAAGAAAGTTATTAAAATTTCAAAAACTTTAACCACAGAGTGAATATTTGTGGACGCCGCCTCCGACGACGACGACGGAACGTAGGATCGCTTAGTCTCGCTTTTTCGACTAAAGTCGAAGGCTCGACAATAAACCATTAAACAAGATCATAATTAGATGATACCCGACATTCATATACACCTTAAAATCATTCTATACACCAAATATAGTTGTTATATTGCTTGAAGTTGTTGAAAAATAAAGACCAAAACACAATACTGAACATTGACCAATGCTCTATGAAAATGAAGTCAAGGTCAGATGATACATGACAGGCAATCATATACACCTTATAATCATTCCTTAAGCCAAATTACGTTGACCTGTTGATAATAGTACTGGAAACACAGACCAAAACATAACTTGGCATTAACCAATGATCCATGACAATGATATCAAGGTCAGATGAAACCTGCAAGACTGACATGTACCCATAAGAGTCTTTCAATAAATCACACATAGTTGACCTACTACTTATAGTATTTGAGAAATGGACCTAATCACTTATCTTAAACATTATTCACTAATCCATGAAATAAGGTCAAGTTGAGGTGAACCCAATCTGTCAGGTCAGACATGTATCCATATATCAAACATGCTATCCTATTACTCATAATAAGTGACAAGTTCACATGACAAAATATTCAATTTGTTTTAAGTAGTTGCTCCAAAGCATATGTATAGATGTTAGATATACTGTTCCTAGAGTTGCTGAACCATGACAATGAGGTCAAGGGGCATTGGACATATAACACAGGGAAACTTTATAACATGAGAAATCTGCATATAAGATATGAAGCATCCTGGAAACAAGAAACACAGCTAATCAAGCTCAACAAAATTAAGTAATTCAAAATGTAAAAAAAGTGTGAAAAAAGTCAAATGTTATAAACTAACCTGTTTTCTTGTACTAGCAAGCTGAAATGTGGATTATCTGGACTAAAAGGTGCCTGTAGACCAAGACAAATGCCAACTGTAAGATACCTTCCTCTTCCTTTTGAAGTACCAGTTTCAAGTCTCTGTTTTGGCATGACGTATCCACCCAAGTTATTTTTGTTTAAAGAATAAAAAAATGTTATTAAAATGTTGATAAAACCTAATTTAAATACTTTACAAAAACCGTTTTACAACCACATTCACAAATTTTACAAAAACAGTTAAACATCCCATTCAAAAACTTTAAAATAACAATTAAACATCCCCATTTGAAAACTTTATAAAAACAGTTAACATCCCCATTTAAAACTTTACAAAAACAATTAAACAACTTAATTTTCAAGAACAGTTTAACATCCCCATTTAAAAACTTTACAAAAACAATTAAACATCTTAATTTAAAACTTTACAAAAACAGTTCAACATCCCCATTTTAAAAGCTTTACAAAAACAGTTAACATCCCCTTTTTAAAAAGTTTACAAAAACAGTTAAACATCCCAATTTTGAAAAAGTTTACAAAAACAGTTAAACATCTCCATTTTAAAAAACTTTACAAAAACAGTTAAACATCCCATTTTTAAAAACTTTACAAAAACAGTTAAACATCCCCATTTTAAAAACTTTACAAAAACAGTTAAACATCCCAATTTTAAAAACTTTACAAAAACAGTTAAATGTACCAATTTTTAAAAACTTTATAAAAACAGTTAAACATCCCCATTTTAAAAACTTTGCATTAACAGTTAAACATCCCATCTAAAACATTTACAAAACAGTTAAACATCCCAATTTTAAAAGCTTTACAAAAACAGTCAAACATCCCAATTTTGAAAAACTTTACAAAAACAGTTACATCCCCATTTTAAAAACTTTGCATTAACAATTAAACATCTCCATTTTAAAAACTTTACAAAAACAGTTAAACATCCCAATTTTGAAAAACTTTACAAAAACAGTTAAACATTCCATTTTTAAAATCTTAAAAAAAACCAGTTAAACATCCCCATTTTAAAAACTTTACAAAAACAGTTGAACATCTCCATTTTAAAAACTTTACAAAAACAGTTAAACATCCCAATTTTGAAAAACTTTACAAAAACAGTTAAACATCCTAATTTTGAAAAAAACTTTACAAAAACAGTTAAACATCCCCATTTTAAAAACTTTACAAAAACAGTTAAACATCTCCATTTTAAAAACTTTACAAAAACAGTTAAACATCTCCATTTTAAAAATTTTACAAAAACAGTTAAACATCCCAATTTTGAAAAACTTTACAAAAACAGTTAAACATCCCATTTTTAAAAACTTTACAAAAACAGTTAAACATCCAAAAACAGTTAAACATCCCAATTTTGAAAAACTTTACAAAAACAGTTAAACATCCCAATTTTTAAAAACTTTACAAAAACAGTTAAACATCCCCATTTTAAAAACTTTACAAAAACAGTTAAACATTTCCATTTTAAAAACTTTACAAAAACAGTTGAACATCCCCATTTTAAAAACTTTACAAAAACAGTCAAATATCCCAATTTTGAAAAACTTTACAAAAACAGTTAAACATTCCATTTTTAAAAATTTTCCAAAAACAGTTAAACATCCCCATTTTATAAACTTTACAAAAACAGTTAAACATCCCAATTTTTTAAAAACTTTATAAAAACAGTTAAACATCCCCATTTTAAAAACTTTGCATTAACAGTTAAACATCCCATCTAAAAAATTTACAAAAACAGTTAAACATCTTAATTTTAAAATCTTTACAAATACAGTTAAACATCCCCATTCAAGAATTTTTAAAAACAGTTTAACATCCTCATTCAAAGATTTTACAAAACCAATTAAACTTTCCAATTTAAAAACTTTTTACCAAAAAAACGTTAACAATCCCCATTTAAATCTTTTGTAAAACAGTAAAAAATTCCCATTTAAAAAAGTTACAAAAACAATTAAACATTTTAATTATATAGATATTTTGTTTTTTTTAAGTGAGCAACCTCACTTGGTCAAACTGAGCCTCCTCACTCTCAAGTTTGTGGATGCATTGTGGACTGTATGGTAGGGGACGTTACTATACCTAAATGGGAGGTATAATATCTGTGAACCCTAAACACAGAAGGCGACTTAACTTCCCATACGTGTACACAAGCATCCAATGCTTACTGATACATAATGTTGTCATGTTTTTCATGTCCATCACCGGAAATAATTTTAAATGTAACAACTGACGAACCTACTGCAATTCAATAATCAGTTTTTTTCTTGGTATAATAAAAGTTTTACTAACCAGTCCATTGTCACTGAACTAGTACATATCTTTGTTAAGGGGCCAGCCTCTGGGTGCGTGATTTTCTCGCTATTTTGAAGACCCATTGGTGGCTTTCTGTTCTTTGGTCCTGTTGTTCTCTCTTTGACACATTACCCATTTCCTTTCTCAATTTTATTCATAAAGGTTTTCGAAAGTATTGGAAACTTTAAAGTTGTGGCCATAGGGTAAACACAATGTGACAGAAACTCAACAATACAGCTCAACCAGAAATACAGGAAGATGTCAAAACAGTTTTTAACAGTAAACTATCATAACTTATAGTATTAATGGTATTGAAATGTTATATGGTGAACTGTCTTTTGTATTGAAATCCATGATAATTTATTATTAATTCATTATCTTTGATCTGTGGTCCTTAGCGATAGTAATGTCTCATTGACAAATCCTATCACATCTTATTATTGGCTGAGAGGTCAACTGTAGTATTTTGTGTTGCTTACAAATCAAAGTGTGGCATTAACTCCAGTAAATGATTCTATGAACACATATACAATGTGTCATACAAAAACATCTTATAGAATCTATGAAATAAAGATAAAGGAAGAATACATATATATATATACATTATCCAGAGGTCTATTTGTGTGGCATGTGACCCTAAGCACATCTATCAAGAATTAGTTTATAAGTGGCATGAAAAAAAAAAAAACTTTTCTAACATTTCTGTTTTTTCTTTAATAGATTAAAGGTTACAATCATGTAACTATAAAAAGTATTAAGAACATTCTTCACTTTTATACACATAAGTTAGCGTCTAAAATAAATTTTCTTCAAAAGAAGAAAGTAAAATTAAAATATTCATGTCTTTAAATACACACATATTTGTTTGTTACAGCTAATTCTTTGCCTTGTAAGTCTTCATATCATAAATGTCATACAAATGCTAGTCAGATACATCCACTCTTGGTAATAACAATCAATTGTATTGTCTCATGATTCGGTGCTGTACTGAGACCATTTATTTTAAGGTGAACTCTTTCCTCTTCAAACAATAGCTTGTTCTGAACTTCTCTAAATACTGTAAAGTAAAAACAAGATTTTTAATCCTAAATAATGATGCTGGTTGGAGTTAAATCATCCTAAAACAAAATATTCATATGCAAAATTCAGTTGAATATTTAAATTGGTAAATGAACATAATTGTCATTGGTTCATCATGTTCATGTCTGCCTTATTTGGTTTTTTCCCCCTAAAGTTTAACCCAAGGTTATTTTCTGTCCATCCTGTGGATAACTCTTACCCTATTATGGCAAGCTCTTTTACTATTTATTCCAATTTCAAGATATTTCATATAACATATAAGATATAAGACATCTTATATAATTTCATATTATAAGATATCTTATATATTATATGAGATATCTCATATAGTTTATAAGATATCATATATACTTTATAAGATATCTTATATACTTTATAAGATATCATATATACTTTATAAGATATCATATATACTTTATAAGATATCATATATACTTTATAAGATATCTTATCAAGTATATGAGATGTCTTCTAAATATTTTTTATATACGATATCTTATATAGATTATAATAAATCTTATGTAGTTTAGAAGATATCGGATATAGTTTAGAAGGTATCTTATTAAGAAAATATTTTTGATTCGAGCGTCACTAATGAGTCTTTTGAATATGAAATGCGCATCTAGCGTAAATATGAAATTTCAATCCTGGTATCTATGATGATAAAATTGAGAATGGAAATGGGGAATGTTTCAAAGAGACAACAACCCGACCATAGAGAAGACAACAGCAGAAGGTTGAGTTTATTTATAATAGATATCTTATAACTATATAAGCTATCTTATAAACTATATGAAATATCTTATAAAAATTTTCAGATATCTTAAAAACTATCATGACTATATTAGATATTTTATTATAAACATTATAAGATATTTTATAATCTATATAAAATATATTGTATAATATAAAAAGATATCATATAATATATATAATATCTTATATAATAAATTAGATATCTTATATAATCTGTTTTTTATATCTTATATAATATAAAAAATATCTTGTATAGTTAACTAGATATCATTGAGATGGGAGCCATCTCTGTGGGTCCCGCTGTGAATAATTGCATTAAAAAATTGTATCTTTACCATAGGACATGGGTTTGTCAACTGAAATCAAAGTTTTTGACCTTGACCTTTGACCTAGGAAGTTGTAAATAAATTATGACACACCCTTTGGTGTTGGTTTATAAGCATGTCAAGTATATACTTTGAAATGATAAAGGTTCTCAAGATATAGAGCGGACACGATCTTTTCCATAGGACATGGGGTTGTCAACTGAAACCAAAGTTTTTGACCTTGAACTTTGCCCTAGGCAGTCGTTCATAAATTATGACACACCCTCTGGTGTTGGTTCATATACATGTCAAGTATAAACTTTGAAATCATAACGGTTCTCAAGATGTAGAGCGGACACGATCTTCACCACAGGACACAGGGTTGTCAACTGAAACCAAAGTTTTTTTACCTTGACCTTTGACCTAGGAAGTTGTACATATATCATGACACGCCCTCTGGTGGTGGTTAATAAACATGTAAAGTATAAAGTATGAAATCATAATGGTTCTCTAGATATGGAGCGGACACAAAGTTAAAGCGTTATGGATGGACGGACGGGCAGACGGACGGACGAACTGATCACTATAGGGCGACCCGCCGAAAGTTGGGGCCCTAATAATATTTCTTAAATATATTTTATATAAAAAAAAGTAAAATCACAAAATACTGAACTCTGAGGAAAATTCATAACAGAAAATCCCTAATCAAATGGCAAAATCAAATGATAAAACACATCAAACGAATGGATAACAACTGTCATATTCCTGACTTAGTACAGGCATTTACTATGTACATGTACTTTATACTTTATAAGATATATTATATCTCATATTCCTGACTTGGTACATGCATTTAAGATACACTATATACTTTATAAGACATCTTGAAGTTTGAATCAATAGCAAAACGGCTTGCCATACCCTTTGTTTAATCCTTAATTTAATGATGTAGATTCAACCTTGCTTCAGAACTCGATCTGTTCAAATTCTAACCAACGGATAGTTTTGTCTAAAAGTAAAATTCCCTGTTTGTTACAAATGAAAAGGTCTCTTAATGTTTTAAATACAACATTTTCTCTGTTTTCTACGATTATTGGTAATCGAAAAACTAATAATTATGTTTTAGTACCTTTTTTGATTCGAGGTTAACATCTACCTATGTATTTCTATTTCAATTTAATAAGGCGACTCCGCTGTTTCATGTGTGTACCAGCTCTTTAAATCTGGATAGCTGAATATACAGTATTGGTTGTGATTATTGTTGAAGCAGTATGATGACCTATGTTGTTGTTTGTTTATATGTTACATATTTGTTTTTCGTTCATTTTTTTACATAAATAAGGCCGTTAGTTTTCTCGTTTGAATTGTTTTACATTGTCTTATCGGGGCCTTTTATAGCTCACTATGCGGTATGGGCTTTGCTCATTGTTGAAGGCCGTACGGTGACCTATAGTTGTTAATGTCTGTGTCATTTTGGTCTTTTTTGGATAGCAAAGCCCATACCGCATAGTGAGCTATAAAAGGCCCTGATAAGACAATGTAAAACAATTCAAACAAGAAAACTAACTGCCTTATTTATGTAAAAAAATTAATATTTATATGAAGCCAGATCCTGTTGGTTGTATGATAAAAATAACACTTTAGGTCAACAAGAGTGCACACACTGGAATGTCTTGCCTTCTTTGCTAAACATTGATATTATTTTATAATAAGTTCTAAATATAAAGCTTTATTACAACTGTCACATAAACCATGCAAGACAGGCATGTACAGCTAACAATTCTTCAATACAACAAATATAGTTGACCAATTGCTTCTAGTTTAAGAAAAACAGACCAAAACACAAAATTTAACACTGAGCAAAGAACTGTGAAGATAAGGTCAAGGTCAAATAAAACCTGCACGACTGACATAAAGATCATAAAATATTTCCATACGCCAAATATAGTTGACCTATTGCATATAGTATTAGAATAAGACCAAAACTCAAAAACTTAACTTTAACCACTGAACCATGAAAATGAGGTCATGGTCAGATGACATCTACCAGCCAGACATGTACACCTTACAATCATTCCATACATCAAATATAGTAGACATATTGCATGCAGTATAAGACATTCTTGTTGGTGTTATTAATGTTGCTCGATAGGAATTTAAATAAAATCATTCTAAAAGTAAATTTTTGTCCATCTGATGAGTTAAGCCTTTATCAACTGATTTTTATAGTTCGATTTTATGTCACTTTTATACCACTGTCCCAGGTTAGTGGGAGGGTTGGGATCCTGCTTACATGTTTAACCCCGCCACATTATTTATGTATGTGCCTGTCCCAAGTCAGGAGCCATTTATTCAGTGGTTGTCGTTTGTTTATGTGTTACATGTTTGTTTTTCATTCATTTTTTTATACAAATAAGGCTGTTAGTTTTCTCGTTTGAATTGTTTTACATTGTCATATCGGGGCCTTTTATAGCCGACTATGTGGTATGGGCTTTGCTCATTGTTGATGGTCATACCGTGACCTATAGTTGATAATGTCTGTGTCATTTTGGTCTCTTGTAGACAGGTGTTTAGTTGGCAATCATACCACATCTTCTTTTTTATATTAAATGTATCTGTTCATTTTTTCCCCTTGAACTGTAAATTTTCTATAAAAACACAAGACTAACTAAAATAAAATAAAAACACTATTCTTACCATTAATATTGTACAAACATGACAAAGGTTCATCTCCTATTATTCAGTATAAACATCACCAGATCATTAATACATCAACTTTCTGGTCCTGTACAAAATACAAATATAACATACATAATTCTAATGAACTAAATTACATTTGCATAGCATTTAGTAAAAATATTATTTTTATTTTCAATAAAGAATTTTTTAAGAAGTCAGACTTTATTTTGGACCTTTTGCTATAATAATATAGCTCCAATTGTACCAATACGTCATGTACATTGTAACGTGTTATATCTACATCATATATTATTTCTCTGAGTTCATGGAAATACTTCTTTGAAATAATATATCTATCAATTTCATGCACAATCATTCTGACTTCAAAAAGTACATTTTCTCTTGTACTTCTACTTCTACTATGTAATGACTGCCATCAACACATTGAAGTTTATGTCCCTTTACTGCTCTGCATTGCTTTGTGAAGACATAGTCACACTCACAGTGAAAATTAACAAAGGAGTAGGTCCGGTAAGGACCGATTTTGGCCTCAAATTTCAGGTTCATCTGACGAAAGATTTTGACCACTTTTTAAACACTTAAGTGTCTATTTCATTTGAATCAATTAGTTTATGTGAAAGATTTTAAATGATTTAGTCATTAAAAACGATCCGATTCAAGCTTAAATATGAAAAATCTACCAAATATGCCGAAAAATGTCACTTTTCAGATGTTTTTTTGTCAAAAATGAAAGTGTCAGACCACATCCGTGTTCATCTTCAACCTTTATAATTTTTATGTTTTATCATAAATTACAACTTACATTTTAATATTAAGGATGAACACTTTCGTTTAACATGAAAACCGTCTAAAATTTAACTAAAATGCTAGAATTGTGAAGATTTCAGTAATTTAGCATGACTTAATGGTGCTAGTACCCGATATATGTGCATTGTATTGTCAAAAACAGCCCATATTTATGTAGCAGAAGCATTCTACTGTCCAATAAATAACTAAACGTTTACATTTTAACAATTTTGTAAAACTGCTATATTTTGGGGCCAAAAAGGGGTCTTACTGGACCTACTCCTTTGTGATTAGAAACAAAAATTGATAACATTTTCTTTAATTCAAACATGAGAGTTATACACATGTTACATGACTTAAAGCTTCTATTTCATAACACAACTATACATGCTATAGGAAAACTGCAAATATTTAAGAATTCCATTATTGATTAAAATAAGTAACTGGACTATTTCTAATCATGCTAATCAGAATTAAAAATAGTTCAAATATGGCTGCTGTACATGTAAGTTTTTGCTCTATATGAACAACTCTTTACCATTTGCATGCTTCTAGAGATCCCTATCAATAAGTTGAGAAAACTGACCTTATGTTAAGAATTAAATTAAGCTGTCCACCAAATATGAATACAAATTATATCATAGAACAGCATACACTATCCAGTTCAAAATAAATTCTGATTCTAACCAAACAATAGATTTTCCCTCCAAAATAGACATCTGACTTAATTAACCAATTATCATACAGAACAGAGTTTTCATAACACAAACTAGTAAAATCTAGAGAGTTATAACCAATCTATCAAAACTCACTGAGCCATGAAAAGTCCAACAATAAATATAACCACTGATGCATGACTAGAAACTACTCAAAAATACTAAGAATTATAAAGATATCAAACTTGTCAGGTATATAATAAATTATATTAAAATCTATTACAAAAAAAAAAACATTATAAAAAAATTGCAAGTTAGGCCAAATAAAAAAGTATGTGTGGTTCCAGTTACATCTGAAAATAAGTTAGGGTAGGTAGGTAGGGATTTTTTTTTGTTTTATGTTTTTTTTTACATTGAGTCTATGGGAGCAACATTCTGACTTTAACAGTGCTTAATGAAAAATGACAATAAAATCTTTAGGGTAGGCTATTTTCAAGCCGAAAAAGTAGGGACGGTAGGGTTACTGGAACCACACATATATTTTTATTTGGCCTTACCACATATATGTATATACACCGTTTAGAAATTGAGTTTATTGTTTGATAAATGTTCAGTGGCAAACATTTCATGCATATTAAGGATAAAGGCAAATTATTAATCAATCCAATGAAAATCAGACCAATTAGGTAGGGCCAGGCCACAATTAAAAAAAAAATTGTTTGCCCAAACCCTACCCAAAGGTTGAGACAGTGGGTAGGTAGGTAGGCATTTTCTTTTTTTTTTCAAAAAGGGGAATTGAAGTATCAGGTGTTTATTAGTCTTCATGCCTATCTGATTAAAAAAAACTCTTCAAATCAGGAAAATAAAATATTTTGAGTAGGCAGCTTTTTTCTAGGTAGGTAGGGTTTGGGCAAAAAAAACTATTCTTTTTTATGGCCCCAATACTATTTGAACATGCATGTTGAATTCATTTAATTCACCATTGCAAACTTTACCAATTTAGATAGGGCTTTTGAATTTATTTAAATACACCCTAGTCAACTTTTAATTCCAATTTAGACAGGGCCTATGAAATTATATATAAATACACTATTCAAATTTACGTGTGGCCTATTCCTATTTGATTTAATTTAATTCCTCATTGCAAACTTTACCAATTTAGGCAGGGCCTACAAATTTATTCAAATACACCAAAGCGAACTTTACAAATTTCAATAGTGCAAAAAACAGTGCTGGGGCTGATATCATAGCCACAGGTGGGAATATCGATGATCTTTTCCCCGACTCAGCCTTCCCAACCAAATTACACCAGCAGAGCCTTCCAACGGTGGGAATATTCATGACATGTTCCCCGACTCAGCCTCCCCACCCCAATTCAACCAGCAGGGCCTTCCAGCGGTGGGTATATCCCAAAGTGTTGGCTCTACTGGCCATTTGCCACCATCATACCAACTTATTCCATAACTTGAAAACGTGCGTCTCATCTACCTGCTTTACATAATCAACCTATAATCTGCCTATAGTATATTACTGACAGCCTAACCAACATACAGTCTCTAGGCTATACCATGTATACATGATATATAACATATGTGTAACCGCCTCATACATGCTTGTATCATGTTACCATTGATTCAACCATTATTGAATCATAACTATTTTCGTCATATAATCATTGATTAAAGAAACATTCTAATGCACACCATTCCTCACCTTTGTATTTGGATCGTACTGACAGTCAGTTAAATAGAGTTGCATCAAATGTCCCAACAAGCGGTCAGAGCTAAGACACAAATAAGTCTGAACCTGCTAAATCTAAATTTGTAAGTTTTAGGATTTGTCTCTCTTTATGTAAGACAAAATACGACTTTAATAAGTCAAATATTGTTAAGCATGCAAGAAATGATTGAGCAGAATCAAAAAGTTGAAAATTACGACTCCTACAAGTCGATAAGTTATCAAAATTGGTTAACTTCAAGACCCACGCATATTTATAAAAAGGTCATGCATCTAAATCAAATAATGACAACATTGAAAGACAATGCTTTGTCTTCTAAAGAAAAATATGAATGAGAGTCTAACAAATCAGAGATAATGTTAATTAACTTTACAATGCAACCACCTGGAACCACACTTAATGAGGTAAAACGTCTGTATTTAGTAAGAATGTTCAATTAGATAATTGAATATAGATAGCTGAAGTTCTTGTGAACTCTCAGACAGGTTTTTGCTGTCATAGGTGGTGTACTTTGGCCACCAATTAAAATTAAGTTTTTTCATCAACAGAAATAGACCTAAACAAGTCTGTCATTTTCTGACTTAGATAAGTCTAAAATTGAAAACACATTTTTATAATAAAATTATAAATACATGTTTTGACTTCTTTAAGTCAAATACAGAAATTTAAATTGACCTGTTCATGTCTGAGCTCTGACTGACAAGAAAAATTATTGGTATTAACTCTGTCAACATGGTCAACAACCTACAAATCATGAATCAGATATACAAAGACTAGGTTTACATACTAAACAAAAATAAAGCCTTTCACAGGGAAAATGATGCATGCTCAAAATTGCACATTGAATCTATCATGATGCCTGGCAACAATTTGGTATCAGAATTTAGCACAGCAGCATACATTCAGGGGTTCTACTTGTACAAGTAATTTTTATTTACTTGAAGATGTAAATATTAATTTACTTTAATAAGTAAATTCGTAGGATACTTATACAAGCATGACAAGTGTATTCTATTTACTTGTATAGGTAAAAAAAAATTGGGCTTAGTTATGTCCCTTAGACATTCAGATTTCTTTACTTTATATAACATGTATAATACAAGTAAAAAAGTCATCCCATCTTCTTTTCTTGAATTCTTACTTCTTTGCTCTAATAGATTTTTTGGTTGTCTGTCCTTTGCAGACGTCTTTACTAATCATTTAAGTGTAATTTCATGGATAATCATGATAATGAAAATCTCATACAAGCAAATTTTTGAGGAAATTAAGGGGAGATTATTCAAACATTATAATTAATTTATTAAAGTGTTTTTACTTACTTCTTCAAGTAAATAAAGATAACTTGTATAAGTAGTATCCCTGACTGGCATATGAACATTCAAAAAACATAAACAGGTCCGACTTAAACTGGACACTAGCCCTGTTTATCCATCAGAGGAACACAAATCTTATAGTGCTAGCATTAAAGGCAGCTGGTTAACTGCTTAAAAATGACAATACAAAAAAAAGCCTTTATTAAAAAGAAATGATTTTTTTTCAAATAGCAATACAAATACATGTGCACTACCCAAAACATGACTTAGATTTATATTAACACAAAAAACGGTATCAGAATGTTACTTTATTTATAACCAATTCTGTTCATTTGCAGTTCATATGGGATTATTGAAGAAGTGTACAAGATGTCATGTACGTACTGACTGATAATTTTCTGTGTGAAAAAATATACTAATTTACAAACTCTCCATGTCTATATACATGATATAGGCATATCTTTTTATAGGACTTGAACTATTGTGGCTGACTGATTATACATGTAGGACAGTCTGACTATGGGGCTGTAATGGACTCATAATCTGGCAGCTTATGTCAAGCCACATTATGTCAGATTATAGGTCTAACCCCTTCAGATTGTATTACCAGACTAGTACATGTACTTTTACAGACTCTTTATTTATAGGAGGATGGGCCATGCTCATTTTACAGAATATTATATTAATTTATTAGTGTACATGGAATTCCACATGATTTTCATCAAGTAACCATATTTATTCTTTTTCCAGGAGCGCATCCAGCCATTCATAAAAGGGGGTTCCAACTTACTACACGTCCCATTTGAAATGCATTTATCAACAAAATAAAAGAGGTGGTTCCCACCGCCAGAACCCCCTCCCCCTTCCACCACTGATTTAATTTGTCACGTTTATAATACACTAAATGATTCTTTCTTATCATGCATTTGGTTTTGTTACTTCATCTTTGCTTATATATGCATGTATGATACTTATTACATCAATCACTCAGTCTGTTATAATTTTCAAAATTTATTAAATTTCTAAATTTTTTTAATTAAATTTCCAAATTTTTTTAATTAAATTTCCAAATTTTTTTTAATAATATTTCCAAACTTTTTTAATAAAATTTCAAAATCTATTTGAATTAAATTTCAAATTAATAATTATGAATGAATGTAATTACATGTATAGTTAAATCTTATTATGAAGGGAACAAAGTACAACGTGAATCAGAACTTTTTTATCAACATTTTTTTAATGATCTTTTCCTTGTCAGTATACATGGTATAAACATGATAAATAAAGTTATAAAATAAACAAAATATTTATGTAAATTCAATATTCTGGCCACCGCCCCCCCTTTCCCTTTCCAAAAAAATAAATTAAATTCCTTCAAAAATATCCTTTTTTGTAACCTTAGGGAGCTACCATTTGATTTTTATGGGGGGCTAGGATGAAAAATTTTGTCCTGCATTTTTTTTTAGCTGTAATCTCTGTCCTGCCTTTTTATTTTTCACTCTGTTCGGTCCTGCCTTTTTTTTTAGTTTATCCTGACTTTTTTTTACCTAAATTGTCGTCCTGACTTTTTTTTTTTGCAAGTGTCTCATCCTGCCTTTTTTTTTTACTCAAAACTCCTGTCCTGCCTATTTTTTTTCACATTTCATCCTAGCCCCCCCCCCCCCCCCCCCTAAAATCAAATTGTAGTTCCCTTAAACATAAAAAAAACTATTCACATCAACACCACTCATTTGTACACCCCCCTTTTTATAAACTAATCAAACAAACCTGGAATTCAGTAGACTTATAACCATTTACCAGTAGATATTTGTATAATGGAGCTACAGTATTAACTCACGACAAAGGCTTTTTAGAGTATCAACCTAGGAATAGCACGTGTTCTGCATCCTGTGTGGTTTTTTTTCCTTCTGGCTTCTGGAGATGAATTGGTGAACAGTGTGATTGGACAAAAACTACAGTATTAACTGAACATACTTTCCCAAACTGAGGGATGAATCAGGTGTAGAAAAATATGAAATAATTTTACATACAGATGAAAATGAATTTTTGAGAATTTTTGAGAATTTTGTATTCACTGCACCATAAAATACCTAAAAGTACTAGTGGTCTTAGGTTTTTAAAAATAGCAAAAAAAGTAAACGGTCATGATACATATTCAAATTCATTTCTGAATAGTAAAATGAAAGTACTTCAGTTAACTGTGAATGTAGAATTTTTTGCAGTGTTAGAAAGTGGTGAAAATTCTAAAAAGGCTATCATTATCCCTTATGGGCCAGGAAATACTACCGTGCCACCTTTATGTGGGACTGCATGATATAATATATGTATATTGATCCCAGGTTTTAATATGCAAATGAAATTAGAATAACACTGGGGTGGATCCAGTCATTTTTAAAGAGGGTTCCACCCAGGACACAGGGGGGAGAGGGTCCAACTATTTGTCCCAATGCTGTTGCAAATGCATTGATCAACCAAAAAAGGGGGCAGCTCTGTACTTTTATTTTATACATTACCGACCGTACAAGGGCTGTATATCCAGTCAAGGTCGTTAAAAACTTCCATTTGATGTGTATTACTATACAAAATTAGCAATTAAATTCTTGTTTTATATTAAAAGAGAATTTTGTTGTATATATTTTCATTTATTTACCTTTATGAAGTGATTACACTTTTAGTCATGACGGTTTTTTTTAAAGCCGAAACAATAGTGATAATTATTACACAGTATTTAACTTTAATTTTGAATTTATCTTCATTTAAGTCCGTGCGCTTCACAGGGAGTCATACAGTAAAACAAACATTTGATATGTACTCTCCGGGAGGGGGGGACTTCCTCTATACAAGATGATAGGACGTGCCGCTGGAATAGGTCACCTTTTCAAGCTTGAAAATATGTGAATAGTTCGGGAAAACTTAGTATCAGAAATATATGATCAGGCTTGTCTGTCATCTTTCTTGGTGTTCCATGTTATTTTTATCATTCCAATTTTTCTCTTTTGGCATTTTGGTATTCAATTCTGATCAATTCTTACATATTAGATCATTACACACAACAAGAAATCGAAAATGGGAAAATATACATCTTTAATTACCTACGCAATATATGAAAAGGTATATACATTTCCATAATCTAAATTATATGATGAAAAGGGTGGGTAGCAGGCAGAACCCCAGCGGCAGCCTCTATCAACTTAATATATATAGTACTGAAGTAGCCCCCCTCCTCCCGAGCATGTGGTTATCTAAACTACTCTAAACAGTTTCATCTTTGGCTCTAGTATTAATGTGTTCTACAACTTATCTTTTAGTGGTTCCTTAACTACTATCAAAGAATTCAAAAGAATTTATAAACTTTTCAACGTAATGAAATATATGGAATTAGTAAAATTTATTATTTTTGGAGTGGAGCCTTTTTTTTTTCGGATGTTATAGATAAATTACGTGCTTTTGACGGACAGGTCCTTTTGATTCTAAAACACCTATCTATAGATGGACTGGTTTATTATGAGCGAACCGGTTTAACTCCGCCCAGTCAAGTGAAATAAATTGAGTAATAAAGGCAAACTAGATATTGTTGTTATATACAAATCCACTTGCATGGATCTACAATCTTTCGACTCCTGTATCATGACATTGCACAAGGTCATGTTTTTCTCTGACTGTTTATGTATGACGTCTGTTCATTTAATCCATTGGATGCGTAATGATTGATCATCTAGTTTTATATGCATGATTTTTTTAGATTAGATTTTATTGGCTTTGAATTAGCTGACAGTAACGACGACTTGTTCCAGATCTGTACGTGGTGTCTTTTTGTTGTTTGGATTTACATACCCGGTCACGCGCATGTGTTATATGTATATATTTCTATTTGTATCATTCTGATGAGTTAAGCCCTTTTCAACTGATTTTTATAGTTCTTTCTTATGTTGTACAGTTACACCACTGTCACAGGTTAGGTGGTGGTTTGGGAACCCGTTATCATTTTCAACCCTGCCACATTCTGTATGTATGTAACCTTCATCAACCTCTGACATCATCGAAAATGGCAGTGGCGAGTAAGACCATGATTTGACGAGCGTAGCTAGGCGAGCAGTATTAAGTTTATTGCGCTCAACAATGACCTTTTAAAAAGACAGGGCCCGTATGCAAAAAGGTACTAGAGTTAAAAGATTTGCTCTATGTATGTCGTGCGATAAATCACTACTACGATTCGAAATCTTAACTTAAGTGGTTTTATGTATTGCACCCCTGAACATATTATTATATGATTGCAAGAGGCATTTATAAGTTCACATCTTATTGCCAGAATTCTCTCAAATGGAACGTTATTCAATTTAAACATGATATAATTGCAAAAAAAGATTGAATACATTGTACGTCTGACCAATGTTATTTTATTTACATTGTCACATTAAGTTTCGTTCGTATTTTTAAAACATTATCTCTGATTCTTTCCATGATTCTTTCCATATCTTTCTGATAATATTTTCTGAAACCAAAACACAAGTCATCTTTAGATTTGTTGTCATACACAACTTTTCTTTCTTTAGCGGAAAAACTCCATCTGTCAAACCAGTAATCGGTTCTACATTTTCTATAGTGATGTAGAACTATCTCCGAATCAGGTAAAATGATGCTGAAGAAAGTAAAACAATACATTGTAAGAGTATTAACTCATATTTTCAATTGCGCATTATTTTGGGAAATACAGTCAAACCTACTTAAGAGACCACCTGTATTAAGCAAAAACCTGTGTTTAAGGACCACCAATTTTAGATTCCTCTGTAGTTCATTTCATATAAATTGAACCTGTATTAAAAGACCAGCTGTTTCAAGAGACCACTTTTTTGCTCTCCCTTAAGTGGTCTCGTAAAACAGGTTTGACTGTATATTATAAAAATTAAGAAGATTGCAGTAGGTATAGTTATAGAGTAGCTTAACCCTCTCCTTAACTAAGTACGATGTTCTTTGTTCAGTGGTTATATAGGACAAACACGTAAAAGGAAAAAAAAATCAAATCAAAAGACAGTTGATTTGTTTTACATTCCATTAGTATTGCTCATAATTCGATTATAAATTAATTAAATTACAGTAACATAGATTGGTACTTTTGTTACACCATCGTCCCAGGCTGAGCTCTCAAAAACATGAAATGCTTCACTTCATTCGTTGTTTGCCTGTTAAAAGTCATGATCTAGCAGTTCAGTTGTTGTCTGCAAAACTTCCTTTCGTGTTTCATTTCAGCATAAATCCTGCCGACGGTTTAATCGTTTGAATTGTATGCACTTTGTAATTTCGGGTCTGTTTATAGTTACAGTACGGTATGGACTTTGCTCATTGTTTAAGGCCGCAGGGAGAAATTTAGTTGCTTTTATTCACGAAATAATGTTTCTGATATATAGTTGTTTCATTGCCAATCATATATCACCTCCTTATTAATGTATTTCTATATGTTTGTTTATATATATATATATATATACCTGTCATAGTTTCTATTTGGTAGCATCGAATGAACGGATACTGAGCCAATCTTTGTCCTACTTGGCATGTATATATACTTAACATTATCGTAGACTGGGGCTGTGCTCAACAAATATTTCCCAATGATAAGATCATTTGATTCATTGGAAGGTTTCCACGATGTCATATGCATTTTGACTAAGGCAGATATTCCTGCATTATTGTTCCCGAAAAATTTATCCTGAAAAAAAGAAAGCTTCTGATTACTTCTTACGTTTTGTTAGATGTCAGTTCTGTAAATGACTACAAAACACGGAGATAAACCAAACAAACAAAAGAAAAATGACATATCTACTGAACTTAAATAGAAAAATTACTACAAATTAGAATACCCTAATTTTACCGAATTTATGGCCTATACTCCGCAGAATAACGATCAAATTCTGACGTGACCTATAACAATAATAACTATCACTATCATAGGTCCTGTCTTTTTTTTTATCTTTAAAATTTAACTATTTACAAATTCGAATAATTAGAAAAGTAGCTGACCTAAACATATTGAGTATACGCGTTTGAAACATGCGGCAATAAGAATACAAACTGAAACCGATCATAATAAAATATTTTACATCCGATTTTATTCAATGTGTAAGCATATGTAATTTATTTTGTTATCTTGCTTGCTATCTGAACCGTGAAGTCATTATTATGTTAGGTACAGTATCCTCCTCTAAGAGTAAACTAGTCCCAGTGTGGCACATATAACCAATATATCTGTCTGTAGGACTAGGATACTTCGAAAGGAGGGTAGTATACATTAACTAATAATGTCTTCACGGTTCTGCTAGCAAGCACACTAACCAAAGAAATTACCTTTGCCTACACACTCAATGAAATCGGCTAGCTGTAATTCATTTTCTCTTAAAATTGATATGCACATAAATTACCTTTTAGCTATAATAATCAAAAGGGAAAACAAATTCCACTTGATATCTAAATATAACAATATCAGTTTCAATTGGTTCTTTAAAAAGTTGCCCATTCTCCTTTCCAATAGACTGTACTGTGTGGTAATTTGATAGATTTTGTTTTTTTAAATTGAGAGCAAATCCAATGTCATTGCTAATTTATCTGATAACAACTTATTTCCTATCCTTACCTATATCTGAGCCTTATAAGAGGAGCACCTGAGATCACCTCGCTCTTTGGTGGGGTTTTGAGTTGTTCAGTATTTAATTTTCTGTGTTGTGTTTTGTGTACTGTTGCTTGCCTTTTTATTTTTTTCCGTTTTTTTTTTGCATTGACATTGTTTGTTTATTTTCGACTTAGGAGTTTGAATTGTTCTTTGGTATCTTTCGCCTCTCTTTTATAGACGAAAATGTACATGTACTTTTTGGTGAATTAGATAGGAGATTTCTGATAGACTGTATTTCATTTTATATTTGGTTAAATAGCGTATTCTCTTGAAAAAAAACCCCAAATAAATGTATTTCTCACACATACTCACTAATGCTGATTTTAATGAGAATCCATGTTTTGTAATATTTGGTATATAAAATTCGTCCTTATCTAGTACAGCAACATATTTGTATCCATGGAGACGTGATTCACAGTCATGTATTAGTACTTGTAAGTCGCTCCAAGCACTTTCAGCCTTCTCGCCGACAGATCGTTTAATTTCCTCTACCAGAAAAATACAAAAATACATAAAATGAGTATTATTATACTTTTTTGTAAGATGGTGAGAAAATTGTTTCATAAATTATTTGCTGTTGGCAATATGAAGATAAATAGTAAGACTGTACGTCTTCTATTTACCATCCTATAGTTTTCAGACCGTACGGTAATTTTAAACTGCTAGCATACACTTCAATTGGTATCTGGTGGATTGTTTTCCAATGGAAAGCCTTCCACATCTTCGTTTTTGATATAGCAAGTATATGTATCGTCCTATGTACCCTCTAGAGTATATACCATGTATGTCATAACTGCAACGTCTCTGATTAATAGTTGTCTCACTAGTAATCATACAACATCTCCTCATTTCATACAGCAGGTGAATGTTACCTTATCGTCATTTATATACCCTCCAAATTCTGTATACCTTGTATGCTGTAACAACACGAGAGGAGAATTTGTTGACTATCAGTAGATTTATCTATCAACAGAATACAATGTGTGACTTGTAGAGGGGATCATTAATTTTCTAGTATATTAAAATAAGGAGATGTGGTATCATTGCCAATGAGACAACTATCTTTTATTTTCAACAACAGCAACTTCTCATCACCACTCACACTACTATCACTTTTGCAAGTATAACTATTAATGATAATTCTTCATTATACCGCTAATATAACTATGACTTCTTGTGTGTCATATATAAATACCACTTCATATACTCCTTGTACTTCTATACTCTTTCTATACGGCTGTTCGCTTATTACCATATAGCGGGTTATTTTTGCGAGGCGTAAATTTTCGCTTATTTTCGCAAATAGAAAGAAAAAAAAAATTGCCAAAATAAATCACGCCAATTTAAAAGTGCACATGCAAAGGTATGAGAAAGTTTTTAATACGCAAAAAAATTTGGTATACCTTATCAAATGAAAATTGCGAAATTTTACACCCGCTATACGGTATGTTTGTTAATTG